>NC_057802.1:426155539-426174643 GCF_018294505.1 Triticum aestivum | reverse complement strand
CCCCCGACACCCAGACCCCGAAACAGCACCCCGACCCCGACACGGCACCCTGACCCCGACACGCCACCCCGACACCTCGGCACGACACCCCGACCCCGACCCCCGACACCCTGATATCATATATTTTTCGATTTTGTTATGAGAAACATCATATATAATTGTGTTGATCGGGTAGATTTAAACATCATATATGTTTTTTGATTTTGTTATGAAAAACATCATATATTATTATTCATGTCGGTATTTTTTTATGTTGTACTAATTTCGTTTACTCTTTGTCATGGCAGGTGTTGAAAGATGGTGGGCGCTGGTCGGGAGCGCTCCGAGGCCCCTTCTTCGTCGGCGCGTGGTGGGAGGTCTTCCATTCCACACGCACCTCTCCGCCGAGCATTGCTGGACAGTATGGCGACACCGCCGGGCCCTTCTTCGTCGACAGCGGTGCCCAGCAGGGGACGAGGTAAGCAAGGGAAGAAGAGAGTAGCACGTGGTCGCGGGAGAGGAGGTAGGGTGACTGCTAGGGCGCCTTCCTCGCCGCCACCCCCAGCTGTTTCACCCGAGCACGTGAATGCTAGGGTGGACTCGTCCGAGGAGGAGGCTACACGGACTCCGGTCCACGAGCCTTCGGCCCACGAGCCTCGGGTCGACGGGCCTTAGGCCCACGAGGCTTCGGCCCACGAGACCCCGGAGGAGCACATGTCTGGATGGGGTACCTGGCCGGATGAGCCTGAGGGGCCGAGTGGCCATGCTGATGATGGCGGGGAGCCGACTGATATTGAGGAGGAGGGGGCACCGTCTACCAGCGTGGTTGTACACGACTCCCGTCCGTATCGGCGACCCACGAGCAGAGGTGGTTGATTTACCCTGATGGGGAGAGGTAAGTGCATTTAATCTTTTTGTACCTTCTGCATTCACGTTTCTTCAAATATCTAATGCGTTGGCCTTGTCATGCTGTAGGGGTTGGGACCACCATCATAGTGTCCGCCGGCCCAACTCCGTCCTTGGAGTGCTTTGCCGGCAAAACTTCCCGGGGTTTGTCACGTTGCCTGGTGAGGGTCGGCTTCCAGAGCTTGGATTGAGCTGGGAGCACTACTTGGCTGCCCCGGCCCCGCCGGGTGAGATTATCGATGGTGTCTTGTGTGACACGAGGGCAGACGTGGTGATCAGAAAGTTCTGGGTAATTTCTCCTTTTACACATTTAAAAATCTTCAACTAGCTAGATTAATTGTACTAATCAATATTGTCTCATTTGATTGCAGACATTCTACAGGTGTGAGGAGGGATACGAGGAGGAGGCGGCAAATGTTATCGAGAACGTCTGCAAGCGCCTACTACAGAACTTACGGCACGAGGCTTGGGCACAGGCTGTTCGAGACTACTACGCCTTGCCTGGTATCAAGAAGCCCAAGCCGGCATGCCGCGATAAGTTCCTAAGTAAGGAGCAGTACATGAAGGTAATTCTTAAGGCCTTGTACTTACTTCCTTCCTTTAGTAATTCATAGCCGTAGCGCTCAAGTTTCTATTTGCTAACTTAGGCGCCTCCGAGATGGTGTGCGGATCGGATGGATTGTTGGGAGGTGTTGGTCAATGAGTGGTGCTCAAAAGAATGGCTAGCCGTCCACAACGCGGCCAAGGACAAACGTGCCCAAATGGAAGGTGTGCCACACCATCAAGGCAGCTCCAACTTATATCGGTTTGGTCGGAACTGGGTATGTGGTTTGCTTCATGATTCATGCAATTCATTCATCATGCTAGCTTGAGCCCTTTAATTGCTAATTTACTTTGTTTCTCTCTTTCAGGCACGCTACAATAAGGCGGATAAGGTGCCAGAGGTGTACGACCTGTATGCCATGGCCCAGACTGCCTCTTTCAAGAAAGTCAAGGCATTCTCTCCGTCTGACCTCGATGATGCAAACAACTTCACCAACATCTCCTCCCACGACAAGCTTGTGAAATATAGAGATGAGGGGAAGGCGAGGAAAGGGGAGGACTTTAACCCGAGCCAGGGTCCCATTGATCCAGAGCCGGTGATGATATCTAGTGGCAGGAGGTCCCATGGCTCCATAGCCACTGGAGATGGACTTATCCGTTGTCCTAGCACTCTCCCAGAGATCAAGGCGCGCCAGTCGAGCTCCGCTCCTGAGATAAGGCCTCGTGAACGGCCAGTCCAACTCGCCATCAAGGTTAGTTATACGTACTCAGCTATCTTTCTCCATTACATTGTGTGTGCTTCCATCAATGATTACAAATGGTAACGAGGAGTGGTGTTGCAGGCTGCTATACAGAGTGAGAGAGATAGAACGGAGAATCTTCTGGCGGAGGCGGCGGAGAGGGCAGCGGGAGTTGGAGGAGAGGACGACAAAGATGTTGGAGGAGGAGAGGGCACGGAATGACTGAGCTAAAACATTCATGTAGTGTTTGTCTCATTACTAACTAGTATGACTGAGTCGTCAAAACCAAATGTGCAGTATGTGTGCGAGAAGACCGGTCAGACCGCTCCGCCGATGCCAGTGATTGCTCTTGGGACCACGGTGAGTTTAATTTGAATGGACATTACTTGCTAGTTTTAACATTTGAGTGTCATCATGCTAACGAGACATTGGAAATGATCTTTGGTGCAGCGTAACTCCAGACAAGCATCACACGATCCTTCTCCAGCTACCGGCATGAGCCAGCCCGCTCCTACTGTTGGAAATATGCCCTAGAGGCAATAATAAAATGGTTATTATTGTATTTCCTTGTTCATGATAATTGTCTGTTGTTCATGCTATAATTGTATTAACTGGAAACCGTAATACATGTGTGAATACATAGACCACAACATGTCCCTAGTAAGCCTCTAGTTGACTAGCTCGTTGGTCAATAGATGGTTATGGTTTCCTGACCATGGACATTGGATGTCATTGATAACGGGATCACATCATTAGGAGAATGATGTGATGGACAAGACCCAATCCTAAGCATAGCACAAGATCGTGTAGTTCGTTTGCTAGAGCTTTTCTAATGTCAAGTATCATTTCCTTAGACCATGAGATTGTGCAACTCCCGGATACCGTAGGAATGCTTTGGGTGTACCAAACATCACAACGTAACTGGGTGGCTATAAAGGTGCACTATAGGTATCTCCAAAAGTGTCTGTTGGGTTGGCACGAATCGAGACTGGGATTTGTCACTCCGTATGACGGAGAGGTATCTCTGGGCCCACTCGGTAATGCATCATCATAATGAGCTCAATGTGACCAAGTGTTTGGTCACGGGATCATGCATTACGGTATGAGTAAAGTGACTTGCCGGTAACGAGATTGAACAAGGTATTGGGATACCGACGATCGAATCTCGGGCAAGTAACGTACCGATTGACAAAGGGAATTGTATACGGGATTGATTGAATCCTCGACATCGTGGTTCATTCGATGAGATCAGCGTGGAACATGTGGGAGCCAACATGGGTATCCAGATCCCGCTGTTGGTTATTGACCGGAGAGTCGTCTCGGTCATGTCTGCATGTCTCCCGAACCCGTAGGGTCTACACATTTAAGGTTCGGTGACGCTAGAGTTGTAGAGATATTAGTATGCGGTTAACCGAAAGTTGTTCGGAGTCCCGGATGAGATCCCGGACGTCACGAGGAGTTCCAGAATGGTCCGGAGGTAAAGATTTATATATGGGAAGTCCTATTTTGGCCACCAGAAAATGTTCGGGATTTTTCGGTATTGTACCGGGAAGGTTCTAGAAGGTTCCGAAGTGTGGCCCACCTGCATGGGGGGACCCACATGAACGTGGGTAGTGGGGGCAAGGCCCCACACCCCTGGTCAAGGCGCACCAAGATCCCACCTTAGAAGGAATAAGATCATATCCCAAAGGGATAAGATCAAGATCCCTAAAAAAGGGGGATAACAATCGGTGGGGAAGGGAAATGATGGGATTTCTTTCCCCCACCTTTGCCAACGCCCCAATGGACTTGGAGGGCAAGAAACCAGCCCCCTCCACCCCTATATATAGTGGGGAGGCACATGGGAGCAGCACCCCAAGACCTGGCGCCTCCCTCCCTCCCGTGACACCTCTTCGTCCCCGCTTGCGCTTGGCGAAGCCCTGCCGGGATCCCGCTACTTCCACCACCACGCCGTCGTGCTGCTGGATCTCCATCAACTTCTCCTCCCCCCTTTCTGGATCAAGAAGGAGGAGACGTCCCCGCTCCGTACGTGTGTTGAACGCGGAGGTGCCGTCCGTTCGGCGCTAGGATCATCGGTGATTTGGATCACAACGAGTACGACTCCATCAACCCCGTTCTCTCGAACGCTTCCGCGCGCGATCTACAAGGGTATGTAGATGCACTCTCCTCTCTCTCGTTGCTAGATGACTCCATAGATTGATCTTGGTGATACGTAGAAAATTTTAAATTTCTGCTACGTTCCCTAACAGTGGTATCAGAGCCAGGTTTATGCGTAGATTCTATGCACGAGTAGAACACAAAGTAGTTGTGGGCGACGATTTGTTCAATTTGCTTACCGTTACTAGTCTTATCTTGATTCGGCTGCATTGTGGGATGAAGCGGCCCGGACCGACCTTACACGTACTCTTACGTGAGACAGGTTCCACCGACTGACATGCACTTGATGCATAAGGTGGCTAGCGGGTGTCTGTCTCTCCCACTTTAGTCGGATCAGATTCGATGAAAAGGGTCCTTATGAAGGGTAAATAGCAATTGGCATATCACCGTTGTGGCTTTTGTGTAGGTAAGAAACGTTCTTGCTAGAAACCCATAGCAGCCACGTAAAACATGCAACAACAATTAGAGGACGTCTAACTTGTTTTTGCAGGGTATGCTATGTGATGTGATATGGCCAAAAGGATGTGATGAATGATATATGTGATGTATGAGATTGATCATGTTCTTGTAATAGGAATCACGACTTGCATGTTGATGAGTATGACAACCGGCAGGAGCCATAGGAGTTGTCTTAATTTATTGTATGACCTGCGTGTCAATGAAAAACGCCATGTAATTACTTTACTTTATTGCTAACCGTTAGCCATAGTAGTAGAAGTAATAGTTGGCGAGACAACTTCATGAAGACACGATGATGGAGATCATGGTGTCATGCCGGTAATGAAGGTGATCATGCCGCGCCTCGAAGATGGAGATCAAAAGGCGCAAGATGATATTGGCCATATCATGTCACTTTATGATTTGCATGTGATGTTTGTCATGTTTACATCTTATTTTCTTAGAACGACGGTAGCATAAATAAGATGATCCCTCACTAAAATTTCAAGAGATGTGTTCCCCCTAACTGTGCACCGTTGCGAAGGTTCGTTGTTTCGAAGCACCACGTGATGATTGGGTGTGATAGATTCTAACGTTCGCATACAACGGGTGTTGACGAGCCTAGCATGTACAGACATGGCCTCGGAACACAAGCAAAACACTTAGGTTGACTTGACGAGCCTAGCATGTACAGACATGGCCTCGGAACACAAGAGACCGAAAGGTCGAACATGAGTCGTATAGTAGATACGATCAACATGGAGATGTTCACCGATGATGACTAGTCCGTCTCACGTGATGATCGGACACGGCCTAGTCGATTCGGATCATGTATCACTTAGATGACTAGAGGGATGTCTATCTAAGTGGGAGTTCATTAAATAATCAGATGAACTTAATTATCATGAACATAGTCAAAAGGTCTTTGCAAATAATGTCGTAGCTTACGCTTTAGTTCTACTAAGATATGTTCCTAGAGAAAATTTAGTTGAAAGTTGATAGTAGAAATTATGCGGACTGGGTCCGTAAACTGAGGATTGTCCTCATTGCTGCACAAAAGGCTTATGTCCTTAATGCACCGCTCGGTGTGCTGAACCTCGAGCGTCGTCTGTAGATGTTACGAAACATCTGACATACACGTTTTGATGACTACGTGATAGTTCAGTGTGTGATGCTAACGGTTTAAAATTGTGGCACCAAAGATGGGTTTGAAACATCGCAGAACATATGAGATGTTCCAAAGACTGAAATTGGGATTTCAGACTAGTGCCCACGTCAAGAGGTATGAGACCTCTAACAAGTTTCTTAAGCCTGCAAACTAAGGGAGAAAAGCTCAATTGTTGAGCATGTGCTCAGATTGTCTGAGTACTACAATCACTTGAATCGAGTGGGAGTTAATCTTCCAGATGAGATAGTGATGGTTCTCCATAGTCACTGCCACCAAGCTATTAGAGCTTCGTGATGAACTATAACATATCAAGGATAGACATGATGATCCTTGAGCAACTCGCGATGTTTGACACCGCGAAAGTAGAAATCAAGTAGGAGCATCAATTGTTGATGGTTAGTAAAACCACTAGTTTCTAGAAGGGCAAGGGCAAGAAGGGATACTTCATGAAACGGCAAATCAGTTGCTGCTCTAGTGAAGAAACCCAAGGTTGAACCCAAACCCGAGACTAAGTGCTTCTGAAATGAGGGGAACAGTCACTGAAGCAGAACTACCCTAGATACTTCATAGATGAGAAGGCTGGCAAGGTCGACAGAAGTATATTGGATATACATTATATTATTGTGTACTTTACTAGTACTACTAGTAGCACTAGGGTATTAGATACCGGTTCGGTTGCTAAGTGTTAGTAACTCGAAATAAAAGCTGCGGAATAAACGGAGACTAGCTAAAGGTGAGATGACAATATGTGTTTCCAAGGTTGATGTGATCAAGCATCGCATGCTCCCTCTACCATCGAGATTGGGTTTAAACCTGAATAATTGTTATTTGGTGTTTGCGTTAAGCATAGACATGATTGGATTATGTTTATCGCAATACGGTTATTCATTAAAGGAGAATAATGGTTACTCTGTCTATTTGAATAATACCTTCAATGGTCTTGCACCTAAAATGAATGGTTTATTGAATCTCGATCGTAGTGATACACATGTTCATGCCAAAAGATATAAGATAGTAATGATAGTACCACATACTTGTGGCACTGCCACTTGAGTCATATTGGTATAAAACGCATGAAGAAGCTCCATGTTGATGGATCTTTGGACTCACTCATTTTTGAAAAGATTGAGACATGCGAACCATGTCTATTAGTATATATGCATGAAGAAAGTCCATACAGATGGATCATTTGGACTCACTTGATTTTGAATCACTTGAGACATGCAAATCATACCACATGGGCAAGATGACTGAAAGGCCTCGTTTTCAGTAAGATGGAACACGAGAGCAACTTGTTGGAAGTAATACATTTGATGTGTGCAGTCCAATGAGTGCCGAGGCACGCAGTGGATATCGTTATGTTCTTACTTCACAGATGATTTGAGTAGATGCTGAGAATATTTACTTGATGAAACACAAGTCTGAATTATTGAAAGGTTGCAGTAATTTCAGAGTGAAGTTGAAGATCGTCATGACAAGAGGATAAAATGTCTGTGATATGATCATAGAGATGAATATCTGAGTTACGAGTTTGGCACACAATTAAGAAATTGTGGAAATTGTTTCACGACTAATACCGCCTAGAACACCATATTGTGATGGTGTGTCCGAACATCATAACTGCACCCTATGGGATATGGTGCATACCATGATGTCTCTTATCGAATTACAACTTTCGTTTATGGGTTAGGCATTAGAGACAACCGCATTCACTTTAAATAGGGCACCACGCAATTCCGTTGAGACGACACCATATGAACTATGGTTTAGAGAAACCTAAGCTGTTGTCTCTTAAAAGTTTGGGGTTGCGATGCTTATGTGAAAAAGTTTCAGGCTGATAAGCTCGAACCCAAAGCGGATAAATGCATCTTCATAGAATACCCAAAACAGTTGGGTATACCTCCTATTTCAGATCTGGAAGCAAAAGTGATTGTTTCTAGAAATGGGTCCTTTCTCGAGGAAAAGTTTCTCTCGAAAGAATTGAGTGGGAGGATGGTGGAGACTTGATGAGGTCATTGAACCGTCACTTCAACTAATGTGTAGCAGGGCACAGGAAGTTGTTCCTGTGGCACCTACACCAATTGAAGTGGAAGCTTATGATAGTGATCATGAAACTTCAGATCAAGTCACTACCAAACCTCATAGGACGACAAGGATGCGTACTACTTCAGAGTGGTACGTAATCCTGTCTTGGAAGTCATGTTGCTAGACAACAATGAACCTACGAGCTATGGAGAAGCGATGGTGGGCCCAGATTCCGATGAATGGCTTGAGGCCATAAAATCCGAGAGGATCCATGTATGAAAACAAAGTATAGACTTTCAAAGAACTACTTGATGGTCGTAAGGCTGTTGGGTACAGATGGATTTTAAAGGGATGGCAGACAATGATGGTAAGTGTCACCATTAAGAAAGCTCGGCTTGTCGCTAAGATGTTTTCCGGCAAGTTCAAGGAGTTGACTGCGATGAGACTTTCTCACTCATAGCAATGCTAAGAGTCTGTTAGAATTATATTAGCAGTTACTGCATTATTTATGAAATCTTGCAGATAGGATGTCACAACATTGTTTCCTCGACGATTTTCTTGAGGAAAGGTTGTATGTGATACAACCAGAAGGTTTTGTCAATCCTGAAAGATGCTAACAAGTATGCAAAGCTCCAGCAATCCTTCTAAGGATTGGAGTAAGCATCTCGGAGTTGGAATGAACGCTTTGATGAGATGATCAAAGATTTTGGGTTTATACAAGGTTCATGAGAAACTTGTATTTCCAAAGAAGTGAGTGGGAGCACTATAGAATTTTTGATGAGTATATGTTGTTAACATATTGTTGATCAGAAATGATGTAGAATTTCTGGAAAGCATCCAGGGTTATTTGAAAAGTGTTTTTTAATGGAAAACCTGGATTAAGCTACTTGAACATTGAGCATCAAGATCTATAAGGATAGATCAAAAACGCTTAATAGTACTTTCAAATGAATACATACCGTGACAAGATTTTGAACGAGTTCAAAATAGATCAGCAAAGAAGGAGTTCTTGGCTGTGTTACAAGGTGTGAGTATTGAGTAAGACTCAAGACCTGACCATGGCAGAAGAGAGAGAAAGGACGAAGGTCATCCCCTATGCTTTAGACGTAGGCTCTACAGTATGCTATGTTGTGTACCGCACCTGAAGTGTGCCTTGCCATGAGTTAAGGGTACAATAGTGATCCGGGAATGGATCACATGACAGCGGTCGAACTTATCCTTAGTATCTAGTGGACTAAGGAATTTTCTCGATTATGGAGGTGGTAAAACAGTTCGTCGTAAAGGGTTACGTCGATGCAAACTTTGACACTAATCCGGATGACTCTGAGTAGTAAACCGGATTCGTATAGTAGAGCAGTTATTTGGAATAGCTCCAAGTAGCGCTTGGTAGCTACATCTACAAGATGACATAGAGATTTGTAAAGCACACACGGATCTGAATGTTGCAGACCCGTTGACTAAAACCTCTCTCGTAAGCATAACATGATCAAACCCTAGAACTCATTGAGTGTTAATCACATGGTGATGTGGACTAGATTATTGACTCTAGCGAACTTTGAGTGTTAATCACATGGTGATGTGAACTAGATTATTGACTCTAGTGCAAGTGGGAGACTGTTGGAAATATGCCCTAGAGGCGATAATAAAATGGTTATTATTGTATTTCCTTGTTCATGATAATTGTCTGTTGTTCATGCTATAATTGTATTAACTGGAAACCGTAATACATGTGTGAATACATAGACCACAACATGTCCCTAGTAAGCCTCTAGTTGACTAGCTCGTTGATCAATAGATGGTTATGGTTTCCTGACCATGGACATTGGATATCATTGATAACGGGATCACATCATTAGGAGAATGATGTGATGGACAAGACCCAATCCTAAGCATAGCACAAGATCGTGTAGTTCGTTTGTAAAAGCTTTTCTAATGTCAAGTACCATTTCCTTAGACCATGAGATTGTGCAACTCCCGGATACCGTAGGAATGCTTTGGGTGTACCAAACGTCGCAACGTAACTGGGTGGCTATAAAGGTGCACTACAGGTATCTCCGAAAGTGTCTGTTGGGTTGGCACGAATCGAGACTGGGATTTGTCGCTCCGTATGACGGAGAGGTATCTTTGGGCCCACTCGGTAATGCATCATCATAATGAGCTCAATGTGACCAAGTGTTTGGTCACGGGATCATGCATTACGGTACGAGTAAAGTGACTTGCCAGTAACGAGATTGAACAAGGTATTGGGATACCGACGATCGAATCTCGGGCAAGTAACGTACCGATTGATAAAGGGAATTGTATACGGGATTGATTGAATCCTCGACGTCGTGGTTCATCCGATGAGATCATCGTGGAACATGTGGGAGCCAACATGGGTATCCAGATCCCGCTGTTGGTTATTGACCGGAGAGTCATCTCGGTCATGTCTGCATGTCTCCCGAACCCGTAGGGTCTACACACTTAAGGTTCGGTGACGCTAGAGTTGTAGAGATATTAGTATGCGGTTAACCGAAAGTTGTTTGGAGTCCCGGATGAGATCCCAGACGTCACGAGGAGTTCCGAAATGGTCCGGAGGTAAAGATTTATATATGGGAAGTCCTATTTTGGCCACCAGAAAATGTTCGGGATTTTTCGGTATTGTACCGGGAAGGTTCTAGAAGGTTCCGAAGTGGGGCCCACCTGCATGGGGGGACCCACATGAACGTGGGTAGTGGGGGCAAGGCCCCACACCCCTGGTCAAGGCGCACCAAGATCCCACCTTAGAAGGAATAAGATCATATCCCGAAGGGATAAGATCAAGATCCCTAAAAAAGGGGGATAACAATCGGTGGGGAAGGGAAATGATGGGATTTCTTTCCCCCACCTTTGCCAATGCCCCAATGGACTTGGAGGGCAAGAAACCAGCCCCCTCCACCCCTATATATAGTGGGGAGGCGCATGGGAGCAGCACCCCAAGACCTGGCGCCTCCCTCCCTCCCGTGACACCTCTTCCTCCCCGCTTGCGCTTGGCGAAGCCCTGCCGGGATCCCGCTACTTCCACCACCACGCCTTCGTGCTGCTGGATCTCCATCAACTTCTCCTCCCCCCTTGCTGGATCAAGAAGGAGGAGACGTCCCCGCTCCGTACGTGTGTTGAACGCGGAGGTGCCGTCCGTTCGGCGCTAGGATCATCGGTGATTTGGATCACGACGAGTACGACTCCATCAACCCCGTTCTCTTAAACGCTTCCGCGCGCGATCTACAAGGGTATGTAGATGCACTCCCCTCTCTCTCATTGCTAGATGACTCCATAGATTGATCTTGGTGATACGTAGAAAATTTTAAATTTCTGCTACGTTCCCCAACACCTACACCTCCATGATCATGGTAATTTTCTCTAGTGTTTTGCTTAACAAATGCATAAAGACCTAGACTTAGCCTTATTTCCTCCAATATGCTTACCACAATGACCTAGACTTAGCATAATTAGCTTAGTTAGCTCATAAACAATCCATTTTACCCAAGTTAGCTCTAAAATGACCCATTTTACCTTAGTTAGCTCATAAATGATCAATTTTACCCAAGTTAGCTCTAAAATGACCCATTTTACCTAGACTAGCTCCAAAATGATCCATTTTACCTATGTTAGCTCTCAAATGACCCATTTTACCTAGGTTAGCTCCAAAATGACCCATCTTACCTAGGTTAGCTCCAAAATGATGCATTTTACCCAAGTTAGCTCTAAATGACCCATTTTACCTAGATTAGCTCATAAACGATCCATTTCACCTAGGTTAGCTCACAAACGATCAATTTCACCTAAATTAGCTCATAAATGTCATATATTCTTCTTCTTCTTCTAATCTTCTTCTTCTAACATTCTTATTTCCCATTTTGCAGAATTCATTCGCTTCACGGAAGCTTGCATAGATGGAGTGCTTGTTTGGATGAACTTTGTTTCTTTTGTATCGATGAACTATGTATGTATGGTAGGATGACACTATTGTAATATGTATGGTTGGATGCATGTATGTGGAACTTGCTATGTATGGTTGATGGAACTATGCATGTATGATAAAATTATATGTGTTGGATATCTCATATGTTTGCTGTGAACTTGCCATGTGAAAAATATATATGTACCATCTATTTGCTGTGAAAATGGTTGGGTATAAGAAGAAACAGAAAAAAGAGGTAATGCAGGCTCTTTGCCGTCTGCCACCGACGGCAACGGGCTCTTTGCCGTCCGCGGCGGACGGCAAAGAAGCCACGAGGCAACCACCTGTGCTTCCTGGCAGCTGACCCATTTGGTCAGTTTGCCTACAGTGGCAGGCGGCAAAGGCTTGATGCTCTTTGCCGTCAGCGGCGGATGGCAAAGGCTGCCGTTAGACGCCTAACGGACTAACAGCGAATTTATTGCCGTCGGATTTCTTAGCCGTCCGCCGCTGATGGCAAAGGCCCCTTTGCCGTCCGCTTCAAATAGCAGACGGCAAAGAAGATCTTTGCCGATGCCTACTTTGCTGGAGCCTTTTGCCGTCCGCGGCAGACGGCAAAGGCCTTTGCCATCCGCCAACTTTGCCTTTGCCGTCTGCCGTGGCAGACGGTAAAGTAGCTGATTCTAGTAGTGCTACTTCCTGCTTGATTGATCTTGATGATATGAGTATTACAAGAGTTGATCTACCACGAGATCGTAGAGGCTAAACCCTAGAAGCTAGCCTATGGTATGATTGTTGTAGTCCTACGGACTAAGCCCCTCCGGTTTATATAGACACCGGAGGGGGCTAGGGTTACACAGAGTCGGTTACAAGGAGGAGATGTACATATCCGTATCGCCAAGCTTGCCTTCCACGCCAAGGAGAGTCCCATCCGGACACGGGACGAAGTCTTCAATCTTGTATCTTCATAGTCCAACAGTCCGGCTAAAGTATATAGTCCGGCCGTCCGAGGACCCCCTAATCCAGGACTCCCTCAACTCCCACCACCGCTCCCTCACGATCGGATTCGGTGAATCTATTTGCTCCATGGCCTAGAGGAGCAGCTCTATGTACTCCCGCGCGACTCCCTCCGGGAGTATCGCCGCCTTTTCGCTCTGTTGCAGATATTTGGCCATGGATGTCGCCGTCGCCGCTAGTTGGTCCTTGTTGTCAAACCAAGACTGTATCTCCAACATCCTAGCTAGCTTCGCAGGGTCGCCGTCTGCGATCCTCACGTATCGGTTGTACTCCTCCATCGATCTACTTCTCCAGAGCACCTTCACTCGCCGGCGGTGGATTTTTAATGGAAGAGGAGAGGAGTAGCGCTGGTTTTGGTTTAGAATGGGAGAGGAGCGATGCTGGTTTTGGATTGGAACAGGAGAGGAGGGGCGGTGGTTTTGAAATGGAAGAGGAGAGAAGCGGCGCTAGATTTAGATTGGAACAAGAGAGGAGCGGCGGTGGTTTAAGAGGAGAAGAGCGGAAGAGCGGCGCTGGTCTTGGAAGTATTTTTTTGTTTTGCGTATTTTGGGTCAAAGTTTTACCACGTACTGTATTTGACAAGAAAAATGTGAATGCATGTCACCAAAAATTGTATCGTTTGGTTCGTATCTGAATGTACTTTCAAATTATATTATTTTTCCAACATATAACATATATTTTATTTGTGAAATTCATGGTCAATTATGACCCAGAATAAAAGGGAGACTAGTTAATGTGGGGTCGCTTTCTTAATTGAAGGGTAAATTGATTTTGATTTTGATCCAGTCACAGTGCGTCGGCCCTCTCGTCCAATCCTAAATCGCTGCCGCACGCTCCTCTCCCTCTTCTCCATTGTAAAACCACCTCCTCTCCTCTCCATCATCTCCATTCCAAAACCACTGTCTCGCCTCTCCCTCTTCTCCATTGCAAAACCACCTTCTCTCTCCTCGGACGAGGATCCCCTAACATAGCCCATCCTACCATTGAGACACTAACACATGGGTCCCACCAAGCGTGGGGCCCACCTGTCAGCGACCAAAAGGCAAGGGAACCTCTCCTCTCCATCATCTCCATTCCAAAACCACCGTCTCGCCTCTCCCTCTTCTCCATTTCAAAACCACCCCTCTCCTCTCCATCATCTCCATTCCAAAACCACCGTCTCTCCTCTCCCTCTTCTCTATTGTAAGACCACCGTCTCTCCTCCCATCTTCCAAAGCTAGCACCAGACCACTCAGAAGGACATCGATGGAGGGGATGCAGCAGCGAATCAGGCAGCTCGCCGGCAGCGACCAGGCAAAGTTAGCCAGGTTGAAGGAGATCCTTACTTGGTTTGACAATGAGTGGGAGATTTTGAGGACAGTGAGGGCCATGTGGCAATGTATGCGAAAGAGTGAGACGACGGCGATGAGGGCGGCGATGTACTCCTCGGCGGCAGTCATGCCGCAGTCCTTCGAGTTTATCGAGTATCTCCTCTGGGCGATGGAGCAGACAGATTCGCCCGAGGCGAAAGTCAGGCGGAGGTGGTGGGCGTACAGGTCGAAGGTCGAGTACCCAGAGGATAACGAATCGATCAAGTACGGTGTGCCGTTCGTGAGGGTGCAGAGCCAGCCGGAGCCACAGGAGTATTCGTTTTCCCACCGCAAGAGGAGGCCAGATGGCGCGACGTCGCTTCCCCGCCGTTCTCCACGGTTCCCTCGATGCTCGCCTCGTTTCAACAGCGTTGGTAAGTTTTAAGGTAAGCTTCGCACTAACCTAATCTTCCATCTGCTCATGCTTACAATCAGTGTGACAACTAATAAAAATCATGCTTACAATCAGTCTCCGAGTACTACGCCAATCACCCTAAAATAGCTCTGGACCTTTGGGTCAAAGTTGTGACACTGTGTACAAATAAAGAAAAATAGATTGGTGCTTCTTTCAGAAAAGAGTACACCCCTAGAAAACTGCCAATATAAGCTAGTAGTATTTTTTTAAGTCTAAGCTACTAGTATTTGGTTAGAGGATTTGCTGCCGAGAAAGATCCTCCACAGTGAGCGCCACACATCCCACTGATGGTGGTGCATGCCAATGCTTAGATGGAGCAGGGTTGGTGTCGGTAATTTTTACTTGGCACCTCGCACTCTGCATATATGCTGGTTCCATCCGTACATGTGTGTAGTTCCACCAAAATGCAGCTGAATAACCCTGTTTGCATAGATAATGAAAAGGCGTGATTACATTATAGTGGCACTAGTTTGTGAAACATACACTAATAAACAAAAGAAAATATTACATCATACTGGAAATCGACCCAAGTCTCCCCGATACACCTTCTGCCATTGATGAACATCAGTGTACATCGGTAGTACAAGGAGGGGCCTTGAGACATTCAAATCTCTATTTTTGTGCAGATCAACTAAAATTAAGCACCCCAGTTTGTAGAAACGCTTAAACATTAACAATGGGACTAGTTGATGAAACATACATTAACAAAGAGAAGCACTTTCTTTATCTACATTGGAAATGAAATGATAGAGAGGACACTCGCTCTATTTTAACTGTATTATTACTTCATTTTATCAGTGACACTAGGGTCGAGCAGGTGGCAAACGAGGTGTACCGTGCGTCGCAAGGATAAAGGCCGGGGGTGCTTAGACTGGGATGCTGAAGCTGGCTCTTTCAGTCCCTATCTTCCCCCTGATGTTTCTGTGGTAGCATTTGGGTTGTAATCCAAACTTGGTCGAGCTGGTGCTGCGTCCCCCTGTCTGCCTAGTTTATGTGGCGAACTTGTCTCCTGCTAGTACTCAGTTCGTTCTAGTAGTAGTTGTATAACTGCCCGTTTACACTGAGATGTTGTCGGATAATGGTTCTCTATGATTGGGTTTCTTTAATGAAATCGGAGGGAACCCCCTCTTTCGATATATAAAAAAACAGTGGCACTAGCGGTGCGAAAACATTGCCTCAAATTAATAGTGCCACTAGATTAAGGTGCAAAATAATACCATTACTGCTTTATCCTGGCAGTGCCAAAACAGTAGCACAAGAGCAGGATCAACATGCAGGATCTTTGGCAAACGGCCAGACCAAAAAGGAACATACCTCGTGATGGGAACCATATCTGCAGTCAATGCCATCGTAGAAGGGATGACACCAGTCACCAACATGGATGATTCAATTCATGGGACCTTTTGGTGCAGTTCACCTAAAATGAAGCAATGTCCCATGAGCTAGCAGCTTCTTCTTCTTCTTCTTTTAAGAAAAGGGCTCCAGCCCCGGTTCCATTTCCATCAAAAAACGAAACCCACAGAGCTTCTTCTTCATTTGTTGCAATAAAATTGAGCAACATCAAGTTTGGTCCTGAAGCTCCTAGAGAGTAGGCGGACCAGGACAGTTGCATCTCTAAGGAAAAGAAGCAACTTATCTTAATGGGAAATTTAGCAGGACATGAAAAAAGTGCCATTGATTCATATTACTGGATGCATTACATTGAAAACAACATTGGTTTAACGTTTCCTTACTTTTAACAGTGCGACTACTACATTTTACCAGTGGCATTACATAAGAGCGGCTCAGGGAAACAAACATCAGAAGAGGATATCTGGGTTGGTCCCATTTTTGTTCGGTATATAGCCACCTTATACTGTGTGAGGCTAGCAAATCTAGTGTGACGCCCCTGATTCAACTGTACACTAATCATACACGCAAATGTGTACGATCAAGATCGAGGACTCACGGGAAGATATCACAACACAACTCTAGACACAAATTAAAATAAAACAAGCTTTATATTACAAGCCAGGGGCCTCGAAGGCTCGAATACATAAGGTCGAAAACACAAGAGTCAGTGGAAGCAATAATATCTGAGTACAGACATAAGTTAAACCAGATTGCCTTAAGAAGGCTAGCACAAAAGTAACAACAATCGAAAAGGCAAGGCCTCCTGCCTGGGACCTCCTAACTACTCCTCGAAGCCGAACTCCATGTAGAATCATCCTCGGGATCTCTAGCTCCTGGACTCCAGCATCTGGTTGCGACAATCAGGTATAGAAAGGGGAAAAGAAGGAGAAAAGCAACCGTGAGTACTCATCCAAAGTACTCGCAAGCAAGGAGCTACACTACATATGCATGGGTATATGTGTAAAGGGCCATATCGGTGGACTGAACTTCAGAAAGCCAGAATAAGGGGGGGTAACTAGTCCTGTCGAAGACTACGCTTCTGGCAGCCTCCATCTTGCAGCATGTAGAACAGAGTAGATTGAAGTCCTCCAAGTAGCATCGTATAGCATAATCCTACCCGGCGATCCCCTCGTTGTCGCCCTGTTAGAGAGCGATCACCGGGTTATATCTGGCACTTGGAAGGGTGTGTTTTATTAAGTATCCAGTTCTAGTTTTCATAAGGTCAAGGTACAACTCCGGGTCGTCCTTTTACCGAGGGACACGGCTATTCGAATAGATAAACTTCCCTGCAGGGGTGCACCACATAACCCAACACGCTCGATCCCATTTGGCCGGACACACTTTCCTGGGTCATGCCCGGCCTCGGAAGATCAACACGTCGCAGCCCAACCTAGGCTCAACAGAGAGGTCAGCATGCCGGTCTAAATCCTATGCGCGCAGGGGTCTGGGCCCATCGCCCATTACACACCTGCACGTTGCGTACGCGGCCGGAAGTAGACCTAGCCTAGCAGGCGTTCTACTCCAATCCGGCGCGCGCCGCTCCGTCGCTGACGTCAAGAAGAGCTTTGGCTGATACCACGACGTCGAGTGCCCATAACTGTTCCCGCGTAGTTGATTAGTGCGTATAGACCAAATGGCCAGACTCAGATCAAATACCAAGATCTCGTTAAGCGTGTTAAGTATCCGCGAACGCCGACCAGGGCCAGGCCCACCTCTCTCCTAGGTGGTCTCAACCTGCCCTGGCGCTCCGCCATAAAGTAACAGTCGGGGGCCGTCAGGAACCCAGGCCCACCTCTACCGGGATGGAGCCACCTGTCCTTTCAGCCCCCTCATCAGAATCACTTGCGGGTACTCAACGAGCCGACCCGACTTTAGTCACCACATGTGTCATGTATATAAAGTATATAGTATATACCCGTGATCACCTCCCGAAGTGATCACGGCCCAGTAGTATAGCATGGCAGACGGACAAGAGTGTAGGGCCACTGATGGAACACTAGCATCCTATACTAAGCAGTAGGATAGCAGGTAAGGGTAACAACTGTAGCAACAATGACAGGCTATGCAACAGAATAGGATTAACCGAAATCAGTAACATGCTACACTACTTTAATGCAAGCATTATAGAGAAGAATAGGCGATATCTGGTGATCAAGGGGGGGGGCTTGCCTGGTTGCTCTGGCAAGAAGGGTTCATCGTCGATGTAGTCGAGCCTAGGGGTACCGGCATCGGTCTTAGGGTCTACCGGAAAGAAGTAACGAAGGGGAAACACAATAAATAACAGAGCAATCGAAGCATCACAAAGAATAACATGACAAACGCGGTGCTAGATGTGCCCTAACGCGGTAGTAGGTGATATCGGCAAAGGGGGGATACATCCGGGAAAGTATTACCGGTGTTTCACATTTTCGGACAGATGAACCGAAGGGGGAAAGTTGCGTGTTTGCTATGCTAGGGATGTGTGGCGGGCGAACGGGCTGCGTATCCGGATTCGTCTCGTCGTTCTGAGCAACTTTCAGGTAGAAAGTAATTTCATCTGAGCTACGGTTTATTTTATATGATTTTCTAAAGTTTTAATTATGTTTAGAATTTATTTAATCATTTTAAATCAACATTATCCAGAATAGTGTACGCTGACGTGACGTCAGCATGACATCGGCAGTCAACAGTGCGGTTGACTGGGTCAAAACTGACTTGTGGGTCCAGTGGGACCCACGTGTCACTGACTGTTCAATTAAGTAACAGTAGTTAATTAGTTTAATTAGTTAATTAGGTTAACTAAACATAATTAATTAAGTTAATTATTTTTGTTAATTAATTAATATTTTTATTTATTTATTATCACTTTTATTAATTCCTTAAAAAATCGTTCTGGGAGGGGCGTGGGCCCCATGTGTCTATGGCCTAGAGGGGCCTAACGGAGCGAGCGAAACGGGTGCGGGCGTGGGCGCCCGTGTGCGCCCGAGGCCACCAGGGGGCGGCGACGCCGGCCCCGGCAGAGGCCGACCGTGGTGCGGCCAGAGCGCGGGCCGGGCAGCAGCGACGCGTCGACGTGCGTG
>NC_057802.1:426132073-426154451 GCF_018294505.1 Triticum aestivum | reverse complement strand
CCGCAGGGCTCGGCGGCGGCGTTCGTGCCCCGATCCAGACCGGATCGGGTGGGAGAGGGAGAGGGCGAACGAGTGGGGGAGAGTGGGGAGTGGGGTGCTAGGGTTTCGGGGGGAAAGTGGATAAGAGGGAGTGGGGGAGGAGTGGCCGGCTGGGCCTGGTGGATTGGCCCAGTTGGGCCTGTGGTCAGCTGAGCCGAAGCCCAGGGGGGTTTCTCTTCTTTTTTTTGTCTTTTGTATTTTCTTTCTTTTATTTATTTTCTCTTCTGTTTTAATTCAATTTAAAATATTTATGCATTTTATAAAACTGTGTCTTCTACACCATAATTATCTATGTAATATTTAGTACAAACCAAACATTTTTATTTTAATGTTTGAAAACTTTTATTATTTACCAAATTTTGAATTTGAAATTTGGACCGGTTTTGATCTAACGATAGATTAGCAACAGTAACGGAGGTAACGTGGCACCATTAGCGTGGGATTGCTGTAGCTTAATTACCCGGGCGTCACAGTTCTCCTCCTCTACAAGAAATCTCGTCCCGAGATTTAAGAGGGGGAGTAAGGGGGAAGGGATTTGGTCGCAAAATTCTAACGAGTCTTCTCGGTCTTGGTTGCTATTCTCAGAGAGGTCGATCCATTATGTTGATATCTTCATTTCTCTGCTTCAGGTCATCATGCTGAAGTCGGCATCCTTTCTTCTGGAACTCAATCGTACTTACGAATGCATAAAGCGGGTATTCCGGGACAACGGACCTCTGCAAGATTGACTATCGGGTAGCTAATATCGGGGAAGGTGGCGGAAAGTAACTCTCGAACTGGAACTTTAAGAAGATATCGAGAGTAAAGTAAGGAGGTATCATGGGAAGTTTCAAGCAGGTAGGCAATCGTTCGATGCCTGAAACAAAGTGTAAAAGGGGTCCAGAGCAATGGGAATAAGTTTTGTGTCTGATACCAGAATTGATGATCTCACGGGAGGTGGCTCGTGAATTATATACGAGGCCACACGCGAGGAACATCCTTGGGAACAGGGGGTGTACAGGAGAGTCAGGTTTCGATCCTGTGGAACTGTGGGTTATGGGCCCACCATGTGGATTAAAAGTAGGAGGAACGGTGACATCTTGCACGGTCATGATAGCAAGACATGTCAGAGGGTAGCCTGTCGATTATGTCGGCAACAACGTCGGTACCAAGGGCGAGGGACGAAGAGAACCATTTTCCTGCTCGTTGAAACGAGGCGGACCAGTAGGCAAAGTTCTCGTCCATCGGCGGTTACCGGAATGTCATCAACAAAAGTAACAGGGTCTTACTGACAGAATTGTACACCGAGGTGTTTACATAAGCAGGGAATATTAATGCTTAGATCATATAGATCACAAGAAAGGTTAAACCAAACAATGGAAAGGAAAATATGTTTATCAGAGTAAACAGAACAATGGAAAGGAAAATGTGTTTAAGCACATATTTCAGGGATATATCCTTCCCCAAGGGCAAGCGGGGCATGATATCCGTGACAGGATATAATGTAGAAAACCATTTAGGTAAGGGGAGAGGAATTTCATGTCATTACCCAAACAACGGTGTTTGGATAATTGAGCAAGAAACATTTAGCATTGGGCTTCAAATGTTCTTGTTGAAAATCGGAGTACCACAGACATGCTTCGAGATAGCATTGACATGGTCATTAGGTAAAGATCAGGCTATGGATACACAAAGGATCCATCAGGAATAACTTATGTTATAAGTCTTACAATTTCCTCATGGAAGAATGGCTAACCTTGGTAAAGAGGATACTATATCAATAGGTCATCCGGCCAGGTGTGCTAGGCATGACATCATCTTACCGGGTTATATAAAGACCAATGTTATAACTCTTGGAATTATGTTCCAACCATCATTTCTGACCAAGATTCAAATCAGATTGGTGTCAGGATACCTCAGACTCAGGATGCCTGAGAAGAAAGGTGCAACACAAATTGTCGAGGTGACATTGTATGATTCTCGGGAATTAAACCATGGAAGCGAGTTCCGAAACAAGAGTTCATCATTAAATCAAGGAGAGGATGAGGGGGTGGCTGATGGACTCAGCGACAATTCCTCGAGATTTCCAAAAAGATGGATTTCCATAATCATGTGAACAAGGAGATAACATTTGTCAGATCAAATGGTATAATGATGTATGCTCGAGGAAAACATACACAATTAAACATTGGTTGAAAGGTGCACCCGAAATATGGGCTGGGTTGGACGACCAACATCGGAATGGTGATTCAATAATCAATAGTCTAAGAATGAACGGCCGACCATTAACTTCAAAGCAATAGGGTTGCTAGAAGGGCAGGATCCAAACAGCACCGCTCACTTGTTGGTACCCCGGTTGGAATCAACACGAGGACCCAAGAAGGAATGGTGATGGTGAGAAGTATCACCATACCAAGATTTCTTAAGAGGTGGTGAAATTCTCACAACATTGAGGACAAAAGAGATGTTAATGTTCCAAGGTAAAGAAGAACAATTGCTGGATAGCAAGGAACTTAAAGTTCATTCAAAACAAGACCAAGTCTGTGTTTGAAAGGAAGTCATGGATGTGGTCGATGATAACACAGATCGAGGGACAAGCATGGAATTTCTCATCATGAATTCAATTGATATCTCGGAAGAAGTTAAAATGTTGACGATGATCACGACACACTTGTCGAGAGGTTTCTTGAAGATGTAATCGATCGGCAATGACATCAAGTCAAAGGAATGGTGAAGCGAAAAGTTATTGGAACCAAGGGTACGACACAAACTCCAAACCAAGCTTGTTGTTGGAGGTGAAACGATAAGATGAGGAAGATCGACATAAGCTTAGCTCATCATCGAAAGTTGTGCTCCACGGTTAAGGACCAGGTAGCACAGTTAAAATTTAGCACGCTATTGATATAGCCGATCAGGCTAGGAATGACTTAAATGGTTATTAAACTCATAAGCAACGAAAATTACTTAGAGTTATTGAATCGGAGTGTGGAATTGATTCACTTATCGGTGTCCTTGAGGGGTTCTAACAACTCAGAACCCGTTGGAAAAATGGAATCGGCAAGAATATTAGTTGATGAAGAACTCATAAGAGGTTAAGTAGTTCCTTGGCATTCTCGAGATACCAGGGGGGTAATACTCGACGACAGACCAAAGTAGAGGTTGGACGGGGGTATTGCTCTGCAGAGGACAAGTGCTTAAACTTGCACGAGAAATGGTATTTAAAGGAGAACATGGTCAGAACCACGATTGAAAAAGGCTAGATCCCAGATATAAGATGAACTTATACCAAGGGAATAATTATTTTTAAAAGAAGCTTCGATGAGAAGATCTACATCGTGTCCATGGGCATGAACACAAAGTTCAAGGTCGACTCCCACTTCTCCAATGCATATCCTTTCATTTACTTCTCGCGTTCAATGAAGTTGTAGTGTTGAAATTTTATATGGCAAAATACCAGAAGAGTATGACTCGTGAAAACTTTCGAGTTCACACATATTAAGGAAAGCATAGGTTCAAGCCATCGGGGCTTCTTAGAACATATACCACGAACTTCAGAAGTAAATAACACAAGCTCAAAAGTAGAGCATGGTTGACAAAGAAGAGGATACAATTTACTGAAGGCAATGTGTATTAAGGAAATAACTTCTCAAGGTTTTTGCATATGAAAGATACTGTTGGATGATATTCCAACAAAGGATCCGACGGTCCATAGCGGAGCTGATGTGAGTATCGCCACACAACCAGAGGAAGAAACAATGTGAAGGCATTGGATTATAGAAGCAACTACCTAATTCAAAGCTCACATGTAAAGGAATTATAGTTTCCAAATCAAAGGATCAGAAGCAAATGCTCTGATTAAGGATGGATGACTTGAGTAAGCTTAGGGGTACAAACGACGACAATTTGATTGGTCGAGATCCAGCTCATGTTAAAAATGTCGTCTGAGCCGGAAGGATGAATTCTAGGATATGATTGAGGATTGCGAGCATTCGCAACATATTGAATCAATGGACTCAAAATGATATTTGACAAAGGATGCCAATAAGATTGCCAGACTTATGGGATTTATCATAATGCAAGCAAGCAAGAATTCCAAGAGCAAGAGGATGCTCAGGATTTTTGGAAGATCGAATGGTATTTCGAAAACTTTTGTGAAACACATGAACAACTTGGAAAGAGCGGATACTCGATAAGCGCGAGGAATTATCTGTAAGGGTATTCATGAGGCAAGAACTGTATAGTAGTAAGCTCAAAGGATTCTTGGAACAACGGAGAGCGGTTCGGGGCATCTTGTATTAACAAGATCAACTTGGAATAAAATTAAGAACGATGGGTGTAAGTATTTATCCATAGATCAGTGGTAGGGAATTGCAAAAGCAATGAGCACAAAGTCTCGAGAACATCGGAGAATATTTGAGGGCACCTTGTAATAACAAGGGCAACTGGGGATGAAGGTATGAACGATAAAAGTATGTAGTTATCCATAAAGATTTATCGGTGGTAGGGATCGCAATGCCGAAGGGCACAAGGGTCTCGGGAAAGCATCAGAGAGTGTCTTCAGAATCTTCTGGTGCAGCAGGCGATCATCTGGCCGGAAGGGGCTCTCCGGGAGAAAGTATTTACGAGAACCTACAGTTAGTGTTTTTAGCAAAATCATTTAACCCGAATAGGAGAGAGTTCAGAGTCCTAGAGTAAAGGTCGAGGAATAAAAGATCCTACTACCACCCAATGGCGACGTGGGCCCGTAAGACACACAGCCATGTTAGTAAAAGTTTTTCAATGACTAGACTCGACTTCGGCCAAGGAGTTTGGAAGGGGGGATTCCTACAGGCAGTCGCCTCTGATACCAACTTGTGACGCCCCCGATTCAACCGTACACTAATCATACACGCAAATGTGTACGATCAAGATCGAGGACTCACGGGAAGATATCACAACACAACTCTAGACACAAATTAAAATAAAACAAGCTTTATATTACAAGCCAGGGGCCTCAAAGGCTCGAATACATAAGCTCGAAAACACAAGAGTCAGCGGAAGCAATAATATCTGAGTACAGACATAAGTTAAACCAGATTGCCTTAAGAAGGCTAGCACAAAAGTAACAACGATCGAAAAGGCAAGGCCTCCTGCCTGGGACCTCCTAACTACTCCTCGAAGCCGAACTCCATGTAGAATCATCCTCGGGATCTCTAGCTCCTGGACTCCAGCATCTGGTTGCGACAATCAGGTATAGAAAGGGGAAAAGAAGGAGAAAAGCAACCGTGAGTACTCATCCAAAGTACTCGCAAGCAAGGAGCTACACTACATATATATGGGTATATGTGTAAAGGGCCATATCGGTGGACTGAACTGCAGAAAGCCAGAATAAGGGGGGGTAACTAGTCTTGTCGAAGACTACACTTCTGGCAGCCTCCATCTTGTAGCATGTAGAAGAGAGTAGATTGAAGTCCTCCAAGTAGCATCGTATAGCATAATCCTACCCGGCGATCCCCTCCTCGTCGTCCTGTTAGAGAGCGATCACCGGGTTATATCTGGCACTTGGAAGGGTGTGTTTTATTAAGTATCCAGTTCTAGTTGTCATAAGGTCAAGGTACAACTCCAGGTCGTCCTTTTACCGAGGGACATGGCTATTCGAATAGATAAACTTCCCTGCAGGGGTGCACCACATAACCCAACACGCTCGATCCCATTTGGCCAGACACACTTTCCTGGGTCATACCCGGCCTCGGAAGATCAACACGTCGCAGCCCCACCTAGGCTCAACAGAGAGGTCAGCACGCCGGTCTAAATCCTATGCACGCAGGGGTCTGGGCCCATCGCCCATTGCACACCTGCACGTTGCGTACGCGGCCGGAAGCAGACCTAGCCTAGCAGGCGTTCTAGTCCAGTCCGGCGCGCGCCGCTCCGTCGCTGACGTCAAGAAGAGCTTCGGCTGATACCACGACGTCGAGTGCCCATAACTGTTCCCGCGTAGTTGGTTAGTGCGTATAGACCAAATGGCCAGACTCAGATCAAATACCAAGATCTCGTTAAGCGTGTTAAGTATACGCGAACGCCGACCAGGGCCAGGCCCACCTCTCTCCTAGGTGGTCTCAACCTGCCATGTCGCTTCGCCATAAAGTAACAGTCGGGGGCCGTCAGGAACCCAGGCCCACCTCTACTGGGATGGAGCCACCTGTCCTTTTAGCCCCCTCATCAGAATCACTTGCGGGTACTCAACGAGCCGACCCGACTTTAGTCACGACATGTGTCATGTATATGAAATATAAAGTATATACCCGTGATCACCTCCCGAAGTGATCACGGCCCAGTAGTATAGCATGGCAGACGGACAAGAGTGTAGGGCCACTGATGGAACACTAGCATCCTATACTAAGAAGTTGGATAGCAGGTAAGGGTAACAACTGTAGCAACAATGACAGGCTATGCAACAGAATAGGATTAACCGAAATCAGTAACATGCTATACTACTCTAATGCAAGCAGTATAGAGAAGAATAGGTGATATCTGGTGATCAGGGGGGAGCTTGCCTGGTTGCTCTGGCAAGAAGGGTTCGTCGTCGAATGTAGTCGAGCCCAGGGGTACCGGCATCGGTCTCAGGGTCTACCGGAAAGAAGTAACGAAGGGGGAACACAATAAATAACAGAGCAATCGAAGCATCACAAAGCATAACATGACAAACGCGGTGCTAGATATGCCCTAACGCGGTAGTAGGTGATATCGGCAAAGGGGGGAAACATCCGGGAAAGTATTACCGGTGTTTCGCGTTTTCGGACAGATGAACCGGAGGGGGAAAGTTGCGTGTTTGCTATGCTAGGGATGTGTGGCGGGCGAACGGGCTGCGTATCCGGATTCGTCTCGTCGTTCTGAGCAACTTTCATGTAGAACGTATTTTCATTTGAGCTACGATTTATTTTATATGATTTTCTAAAGTTTTAATTATGTTTAGAATTTATTTAATCATTTTAAATCAACAATATCCAGAATAGTGTATGAGATGACGTCAGCATGACGTCGGCAATCAACTGTGCGGTTGACTGGGTCAAAACTGACATGTGGGTCCAGTGGGACCCACGTGTCATTGACTGTTCAATTAAGTAACAGTAGTTAATTAGTTTAATTAGTTAATTAGGTTAACTAAACATAATTAATTAAGTTAATTATTTTAGTTAATTAATTAATATTTTTATTTATTTATTATCACTTTTATTAATTCCTTAAAAAAATCGTTCCGGGAGGGGCGGCGTTCGTGCCCCGATCCAGACCGGATCGGGTGGGGAGAGGGAGAGGGCGAACGAGTGGGGGAGAGTGGGGAGTGGGGTGCTAGGGTTTCGGGGGGAAAGTGGATAAGAGGGAGTGGGGGAGGAGTGGCCGGCTGGGCCTGGTGGGTTGGCCCAGTTGGGCCTGTGGTCAGCTGGGCCGAAGCCCGGGGGGGTTTCTATTCTTTTTTTTGTCTTTTGTATTTTCTTTCTTTTATTTATTTTCTCTTCTGTTTTAATTCAATTTAAAATATTTATGCATTTTATAAAACTGTGTCTTCTACACCATAATTATCTATGTAATATTTAGTACAACCGAACATTTTTATTTTAATGTTTGAAAACTTTTATTATTTACCAAATTTTGAATTTGAAATTTGGACCGGTTTTGATCTAACGATAGATTAGCAACAGTAACGGAGGTAACGTGGCACCATTTGCATGGGATTGCTGTAGCTTAATTACCCGGGCGTCACATCTAGTGCTGGACTTACTCTGTTGACTTGTCCCCCAGTCCCCACTTTCTTTCCTTTTTCAACCAATAGATCGGGTTTATATTGAGTTTGTACTGCGTTCCCTTTATTTCCCTATTAGATCTAGAGACCATTTGGATAGCCAGTCTCTGCTACTTTTCGCCCCCATTATTTCATCTTTCGACCAAGTCCTAGATTCAGGTAACAAATCTTCCCCCACCCCCACCCCCTTTCTTCCTTGTTTGAACCAAGTACTACTAGATTCAAGTGCATGAACTAGTTTTACCTCTTAACAGTAAAAAATTAGGTGGTTTTCGAACAGCCGATCGATCCTATCTACACGAGGGGGCCTGAGAAATAGTAAAAGATACAAATGCAGTGATGTCAGGAGCTCGTGAAGTAGAGCAAGGCCGGTTTCGAAGGAAGTTATACCTGAGGGTCGCCGGGATGTCGCTAGGTGGGCGGTGGGAGGCCAGATCTGCGCACACTACGGCAGCGAGGAAGAAGGGGTGGGAGGCCCTCCCTCGCCAGCGATGATTGGGAGAGAACAGCAAGGCACGCTGATCGGGACGCGCCGGCAGTGGGTAAGAGCCGTCGCCGAGGACGACCGCGTGAACGTTGCACCTTCTCACCTTCCCCGGCGGAGAGGATCCGGGTGGATCTGTGACCAGCGGTGAGTAGAGAGAGAGTGTGTGGCCACCGCTGTCGTGTTTATATCTGGAGAGGATGAGACAGTGTGAAGAGAGCAACACTAGCAAGCAAGCGCGGAGGCTCCTGCCTATATAGTCGAGAAGTCTTCATGCACGTGCCCCGGTGGCGCAGTTGTCGTCATTTTGATCTGAAGCACCAGATTATAACATATAATATGAAAAAATGCCACATGACAAGAAATCATAACCTCACTGCCCAAAGGAGACAAGATGAATCCCGACGGACAAACTAGATGAGGATCAAAGCTCAAATTAAAGATAAACTCATAGAAAAGGGGTCCGTCGATAGATGTCCTAATTAACATAGCCGGCTTGACCTAGATGGCAGCTGAGTAGTCTTCGTGCATGTGCCCCCAATGACTAGCCCAACTCAGTTGTCGCTGGTTAACCCTCGCAGTGATCCGAAGCACATGACACCTAATTTTGCGAGATGACAAGAAACCTATATTTAGATTTCTCACCAGAACTACAGCCCTGTACAACACAGCCTGCACGATATGTAGACGATAGCCAATCCAGGCATGTCTGCTGGAGTCTGGTCACATGCATGGACGAACTGATCTTCCGTGTCTTGCAGGGATCGTCCAGGTACCAACGTATGTACTCCTACAACACTTGTCTAGTAGTACTATCGCTCGTCTCTCTCTTCTATTAACTCACCCGACTTGCGGGGCCGGGGAGTGTGCCTATGGTCGGTTCTCAATTGCGGTCCCACATGTGTGTGCAAACGCAATATGACGCGCGTTCCATTCGGAGAGCGGCATCCCAGACCGACCGACCGTCTGGGGTGCGACGCGAACGCGACGGGCGTGCTGTATACTCCATACATGTGTACCGCCGTTTTCTTGAGGCTTTGCTCCATGGCGCAATCCATGGATACAAAATTAGTATACTGTACTATTTAAAAGTCAAGGGCGGGGCTTTTCCCGCGCGGTAGGCGGGGCAGTTCCGCCTAGTCGGTTCGACACAGACGCGAGAAGATGAGGGAGTAGGCTGCTGCAAACGTAGGGCTGTGTGATTTGACAGCGAGTTATTTCTGGACAGGTGGGGCCCGGTGATTTGACTTGCCATTATCATTTTAACTATGGTCCTACGATCGGCGTGAGTCTCCTGATTCCTGACCACCTCCATACAGGTGCCTCTCCCGATGCTCCACCATGTAGAGGCTGGCTCTTGCTTGAGAGCCCACTGCTCCACTTTTTCCTTGCCTCTTTCCCCCACATATGCAAAAATGCCATGTAAAGTAGGCTTATAGCCCACTATTGTACTTGATCCTACAGGTGCTAAGCCTGCCACATAGGCATAAAGTCTGATGTGGCAAGTTAATTAAGAAGAGAGAGACTAGTTTGGTGACCCCAGGAAGAAACGGTGATAAGCGCATGTACCTAGATGAAGCAAACTTAGCAACAAAAAACTAAGCACCTATGCATTGGGGACTTGAGTTGGTAAGCCATTTAATGCCCATAGCACCTCATCTCAGCACCATTTCATTGGAAGAGGTCACTCCTTGGAAAATACAATAAATACTACGAAGAAAGAGATAGAGAGAAGTAAACAAAAAATACTCTTATAGCCAACCTTATAGCTGACCTTGTTGTATGAGTGACTAAGTGATGACTATGTATGACATGCCAACATCAGATAGCCTAACGCACCGTGTTAAATCTCCAAGGGCGCGACCGCGCGAGCGAGGCGATGGTCGTGGTAGGCGCGACCATGATACGGGCTGCTGGCAGCCCTTGGATCTAAGATCGAACGGTCGCATGCTAAGTTGCAGAAAATTTGCAGAATAACCCTCGAGGATAGGATATTCACCCATAGGTCTAGAATCACGCCATGCAACCATTCAATCTCAAATCCAAGGGCTCTCGGAAGCCCATATCATGGGAGAATGGAAAGCTTCGTATCACCTGTAATTTTCCCAACGCTTGACATGACATCGAAAGCCATTTAATTGGGCGTCGAGTAGACATGACATCTAATTGGGCCCCCATAGTACTGTGCATGAATCCATTTATCCACCAGGCAAGCCACTACCCTGCTATTCGCACGCCCCCCACTCGACATTTTTACAATCGATAAACCGCTCCTAGTTGTCCCGTCCTTCCACATTACGGCAGTTCCACTAATCCTAACCCTCCTCCCAAATCCATGGTGTCCCAAATCTCCATGATTGGCGGTGAATACAAGGTTAGAACCATCACCGGCGATGAGTTCGACGTCATCTACACCCGTTCTTCCGCAACGGTGAAATAATGCCTTGCTCGCTTCAAACGCATGTTCGAAAACTCAAATGATGAGTGGGTCGCTAGGCTAGATGTTGAGTACACCACAGTCCTGGGAAGCGAGAAGAAACTAAAGGAGACAGAGAAGAAGAAGCCCGCCATGATCCAGGTTTGCGTGCATGACTTATGCTTGGTCTACCACATATGCCATGGCGACGTTCAGTGCGAGGAATTTAAGAAGTTCCTCAAGGGCGGCCGAGTCAAATTCATTACTGTAGACTTTAGGAACGACAAGGAAATCCTGGGTCGGATAGGCCTCGTTGTAGGCCAGCCCTTCGATCTCCAGAAGGCAAGCCTGGTGTCCTCCTCTCACCCTTCAATGCTGACCCTAGCAGCAGCCATGGTTCATCCTTCGTACGGTAAACTAGAGAAACCTCCATACACGTTTCATCGTCATGCATGGCAGTGGAATGTATTAGATATAGACCACATAGACTACGCTGCAATGGATGGCTACCTTTGTTTCCATATCTATAAGGGTTGGATGAAGAGCAAGAGCCAAGTGTGCGGTTCAAGCAAAGATGTATCGCCCAAGAGGAACAGGGACAAGGACGAAGTCGAGGACATGGACGAGGACTCCGAGTAAGGTAGCAGTGTTGTTGCTCATGGTGGTTCTAATGCAGTGTCTACCGGATTAGTTGCTTAGTAGAATTTCTGGTGTGCTTAGTTTTATTTGAGGGGTGTGTTGTGCTGAGCCCCCAGCAGAACTATGTTATGTTTCTTCTTGTTATATTTCGTACATTTCATATTTTAGTTGGTATAGTACTACCACTCGTTTCTTGACATTATATACGTACAATATATATGGCCAACATCATATAGCCAGCAGTTTAGTTGTCAAATAATTTCAGGGTGCTTAGTTTTTTCAAAGAATTCCAGGGTGCTTAGTTTTATTTGAGGGGTGTGTTGTGCTGGACACCATTAACTTATCATTGTGAGAATTGGCTTATTTTTGTCATGCAACATGGTCAACGGGTTTGACGTGAAAATAACAATCTCTAATGGCATTTCTGAGCAAACATCTAACTTAACGATGGCATTTTTTAGATATCTAATTGCATTTTTGAGCAGGCATCTCACGGATTGATGGCATTTTTTGAGTAGTTGTAACTTCTAATGGCAAAAATGAGTAGTCATACACAACTAGTGGAATAAATAATAAGAACCCAAGAATTAAATAGGTATGCTAATTTCTTTATTTCTTTATACCTTCATGTGCGAAACAATATACGCTGCCTCCCCCCAGATTTTCTTTAAAGAGGCAACATAGAACTATATGAGTGCCCTGTTAAATTTTGGAATTATTCCGGGTTCGTTTGGCCTTTTTATACATTAATTGAGTTTCTGGTCATTTAATGTGCATAATTCAAATTTGAACTACAAGCACATGCTCCCGTGCACCAAAGTTGACTGAAAAATCACATGTGTGTCCTCGGGTGAATTTCTAGGTCCCATGCAAGAAATGGGAATGAAATTCAAACATCTGGGCATCGTGGTTCAGCCGAGAACATTGAGAAGCTTGGTTTTAAAATTCTTGTAAATCCAAAACACGCCTGAAAATCATGAAACTTGGCATGGTGTCATGTCATGGTACTACCATGTTGTGGTAAAAAAATTGCAGAATAGGAACAAGTTTTGGTATAAGCTTTTTGCAAACCGGAGCTTCTCTCAAGAAGGCTCGTGGTTCTAATAGGGAACGTGTCACCTTTGTGTGCGTAATTCAAATTTTAAATACAAGCACATGCTCCAGTGCACCAAAGCTGGTTGAAAAATCACATGTGTGTCCTTGGTTAAATTTCTAGGTCCCATGCCAGAAATGGGAATGAAATTCAAACATCTGGGCGTCATGGCTCGGCTGGAACTTGGTTTTTTAATTCCTGTAAATCCGAAACACGCATGAAAATCATGAAACTTGGCTTGGTGTCATGACATGGCACCAACATGTTGTGGTAATTTTACTGTCCGATTTGCGAAGGCGCACACATTAACAATCAACAAAGTCATTTTGGAACAAGTGCTGTCACGTTACAATCGGAAACACAAGTATTATTGAAACCATGGGCGTTCTATTTACCATTTACGTGCCGCCACGCGTCCCCTTTTTTTATTAGCTAGGAGGCGCCGTGCAGGGTAGCAATTTGAGTACGGGAGGCGTGCGACCAGACCCCTGCGCGTGCTTATCGGGAGGAGAGCCCTTTGACCTCCATCTGTCGTCCACCTCTCTCCCAAGGTCTCCATTAATGGCGCCCGAGCCTCTGTTTAATGGTGTGGCAATGTCTCACTCGACTGAGATTTAAGAGAGAAAAAAGAAAATTTGAAAAGAAAATTTTGCACGGATCTTGATGTAAGATCCGACGGACCTATATAGCATCTACTGTGACTTATAGCAAGACTGATGAATATATATAAGGATGACGAGAGTGGATAATAATTGTCTTACATAATTAGGAAGATAATTAAAAAAAGCCACATGCGGCTACACCCGAAATACACAAGGGCAAAAGAAGAAGGAAGACGCATACAACGATCTGGCTCGCTGATATCTACTTTCTTTATGCGCTGCAGGTCGCGGAGACTAGTTCTCACGGCGGCCGATGATCTCTTTCATCAGTTTCATGTCCTTAATACGCTGCTTGGCAGCATCCACGGATTCCTCCACCAGCCTGTTGCGCTCGATGCGGAGCATGGCATTCTCGTCCATAAGTTTCTTGATGATGACGCCCGTCCTGTATAACAAGGCAGCGATCTCCTCCGCCTGCTTCGCCCTTCCGGCGATCTTCGCCCTCAGCAGGTCGCGCTCGCCTCGGAGCTTCGCATTGCCCTCCCCTAGTTGCCGGATGACGCCAGTAGCCTCGTCCTGCAACCTCGCCCAGCCGGAGATCTGATCCATCTGGCTATGGACCATCGCACGCATGTGCCTGTAAGAATCCTCGCCTGCCCGCGAGAAATTTTCCCAGGCCGACGCGGAGCGGCGGGACATCTCTGCTACTTCCGCGGCGTTGCTGGACCAGTCTGCTACATTGACGGTGTGGCAGGACCTCCGTGCTGCTTCGGCGGCGCGGCGGGACCTCTGTGCTGCTACTGCTGCGCAGCTGGACATGTCGGCTGCTTTCGCGGTGAGGCGGGACATCTCTCGTGCTTCCTCTTCCATGCTCACCTCTCCCTGGTGGAAATCTCTCGACCCAGAACTCATGCTGGCCATGGCTTGATTGACTTGATTGTTTTTTGTGGATGAGGAGTTGAGGAGGAATGTGCATTCATCTTAGCATAGTAATATTTATAACCGAGTACTACTAGTACGCTCCTAAGTGGGAAACCGTTTAGGTTGTGATCGGTGTGAACAAGTTTGCAATTAAATATAGCATGGTAGTAGCAGTAATTTGGAATGTGACGAGAGGCGCTCAAAATTTATTGACGGTTCTAGTTTCGAAGTGCGACACTATTCCCGGATGGCGTAACATCGGCACGTTTTCTCGGCCGTGGTGTAGCATATGCCATGGTACTAGTTCTTTTTCTACTGCTGTGTACATGCAAAAATTGGCACCATCGGATACATATCTTACGCTTGGCGTTCGACGGGAATAGCCTCGTGGCGAGCTATAGACTAGTCTTTTTTTCAGACGCATTACACCTATCTCTCGGGACTTCTCGCACGCACCATCACTGCTCCCTAGGTCGATGCCACCCACATACACTTGTACTTTGAGAAGAGGTGCACGCACACACTCGTCCTCTCTAACACACGATCTGTAGCTACGAATTGTAGTGTTCTCAACCATTCGATTGGCTCTATCATAGGTTTCACGTTGCTCCTTGGCCTTGAGATTGAGAAGTTTAAAACGGAGAGGCTAAGATGGAGGCACGAGGTTTTGGTTAATGTGCGGGCCGCACACGCCACCAACATGACACGAGCTTCGTCTGCCTTGTGCGCATGCAGTCGTGTGAGTTGTCCAAGTATAGACACAACCAGGCCCTCATTTGTATCCGCGCCTCGACTTTGGCTGGTCATAGTGGAGAGTAGCATAGACTAGTTACTAGTCTATGTTACTAGTACCTTCATAGTGGGTAGTGTCATATAGTATATGCATAATTTGGCGACGAGCGCTCTCTATATGTACCACCTTTTTTCTTTAATTACATCTTGTTAGTTTTGCTCCATGGCGCAATGCATCGATACTACTACTGTACAAATGTATACATTTTTAAAAGGCTAGAGGGCGGGGCAGTCTAGCTTGGTCCTTTTCACGAGAGGCGAGGGCCTTTGTGATTTGACGGCTCATTACTGCTGGAAGGCGGGGCCTTGTGATTTGACTACTCGTATAAATGTGCCGGCGACCTGAAGAGGAGCAAAGAACCGTGCGGTATACTCAAGTTTTCCACTGGAGTACGACGGAGCAGCACGAAACACGGCAGCCCAGTGCCATATCCTCTACTCTCTACTCTTATTATATATTACTAGAAAGAGGCATTGTTCTATTGGCAATAAAGAATGATCTAATTTGCTAGTCATGTCATTTTTAGCATTGTTCTATTCATGCCTCGCAGAGAAGGTGACACATGCGGCGAAACACCCGAAGCAAAATAAGAAACACAGGAGCAAAAGAAGAAGGAGGATTATCACCCCAAAAAAAGAAGGAAGACGCACACACAAGTCTGGGGCGCTGCTCTCACTACATGAAGGGTTGCTGGCCGCGCAGTCGTAACTGCTTCTTCATCGCCTCCACGACCTCCATCTCCTTGCGCGTCTCCTCCGCCATCTTCATCATTGTGTCCATGACGCGGGATTTCTCGATGCGAGCCTTCATCATCTATTCCACGGCCGCATTACATACCTTCACAGCAGCCGGGTGCTCGATGCGGAGCTTCGCCAACTCCTCCTTCTGTTCCATGACGAGGGCCTACAACATCTTCATCGAGGAACTACTATTCTCATGCAGCTTCTTCCAGCCGGCGTTCTCCTCCTTCAGCAGGTCAAGCTCGTGGCAGAGCTTCGCCTTGTCCTCCGGAAGTTGCAGCATTTCATCGGTCGCCTTCTTCTCCGAGGCAATGCTCTTCTTCAGCAGCATCACCAAGCCGGCGGTCAACTCCCCCTGCTCATTGAGCTCAGCGGGCATGTCATCGAGGCTCTCCTTCAGCAGCTCCACCAAGCCGTGGATGAACTCCTTCTGCTTATTAAGGTGCTTATTGAGCTGATCAGGCATGCCGTCGAGGGATAATGACTCCAGCACCGCCAGCTCGGCATGTTCGTCTCCGCGTCTAGGGCGCTCCTGGGAGCCATCGCCTTCTCGTGAGAGATCTTTCGAGGTTTCTGCGTGGCGGCGAGCCCTCTCTTTTTTGCAGCCTTGGTTGCCCCTCCCTTGTTACGATTAGTTCTGGACCTAGAGCTCTGCACACTGGCCATGGCAAGGACAGACGAAGAAGGAGGACTTATGAGGAGGAAGGTAGAGTAATTTTTGGTTAGGTAGTTCCCCTTTTTATAACCTAAGTACTAGCACTAGTACTAAAACCTGCATAGTGGGAACACGTTCAGGTTTGGTACATACTGGTAGGTGTGAGCAAGCTTGGACTTAATTATAGCACCAGTACTTTCGAATGTGATGGGAACAAGGTAAAGATTAATTGATGGTTTTTGGTTTCGAGGCCCGAAACGGCCCCCGATGAGTTTAGTGGAACATAAATTTCAAGTAGACTACACTGCTCAGATTCGTAAATATTATGTTACTGTCAAAAACTGGCACAAAATACGAAGGACACCAATGGAAGTACTACTAGCAACCCATGATTTAACTACTCGCATGCGCGCAGTGGAGTAGTAATGTCTTTCTTCCGCCCTCACGTCCACTCAATTTGCATGCGCTGTATTAATTGACCATCAATGAAGTGAAGGACTTTACACGCGTCAAATTATCACATGGGGTGGATCTTGGTACAAAATTGCGTCCGCCCGTGTACCCGCGTGTGCGTGCGAGGGAATGAGTGTGTGCCTGGCGTGCGTGCACATCTTTGCTTCGTGCATGTACCGCCAGTGCGGCTCAGGGAGGACGACTACATTCTTCTGGAACCAGCAGCACGTCACTGTGATCAATCCACACAAGGATGTCGCGACAACGCCTCCACATGTGCCACGTGGCTTCATGAACTGTAAGAGAGACACTGTGTAGCGTGCCATTGTGTTTTTCACATACTCGAAGTACTAGTAAGGTACACGTGTATTGCACGCGTTAGATTTTGCAACCAAATTATGAATAAATACCACACTATAGCATCTAAGCTCTGAGTCATATATGCCTGATGTAGACCTTCGTTTAATTCTTATAGTCCATCTCATTCAAAATCAATTAGTTTTTATAAAACCCTAGGGCCTGTTTGATTTGTAGGATTTCCAAAACGCGGGAATAGGAAGAACATGGGATTAGAGTGGAATGTCGTCTTGGATCCTACAGGATGGTACGAGTCTTTTATTGTGCATAGAAAAAACGCAGAATTCTTTCAAAGAGGTTTGAGTGGATGGGATGTTCCCTATGGAATCTAGTGCAAATGAATCATATGGAAAAATTCCTATGGTTTACAATCCTACAAATCAAACAACCAAGATAGGAAAAATTCCTAAGGATTAGAATCCTCCAAAATTCCTTCGAGAATCCCTTGAATCAAAGAATCCCTTAATCTATTTTATGATTAATGGAATTGTGCGTTGTAAAGCATAAAGTAAAAACAAATAATGGCAATTCAACTAGCAAAAAAGTTTGGGCAGTTATGATACGGAAGATTCTAGAACAAAGGAGAACCACTATTGTTTTGAGATTTGTGCATTATGCTTAAGTTCAACCATGGAGTCTACTAGAGTGTACATGTGGTAAAATCCGGTGGGGGCTAGAAGATGGTGCGAGGGGCCGAGTGGAGGGAGACTATGAAGGAGTGCACAACTGCGAGATCGATATTTAGAGAGAGGGGGCGAGAACGTGCGCTGTTGCGCACAGTGGCAGAGCCATGAAAAATGTCCCATGAGCTAGGGGGCCAAGCATTGCTGATCCTTTACGAGGAGGGCCAATTCATCAACTTAAACCATTTTTACCAGCAATTGTCTAATGATCACATTCATATTAGCCTCGATATATAGTGATGTTAGGGGGGGCAGGGCCCTTGCTGCCCCGTGTCTTTGCCATTGTGCGCGCGTCTGAGAGATGAAGCGGAAGGCATGGATGATGAGAGGGGGGCGTTGGATATATAATTAATGTGGGTGTATTAGCTATATATGTAATCCTATATAGAGAGGTATAGATTGATCGATGTGGACGTGGGAAAGAGGGTGAGACCTCACTAGATATATAGATTGATCGGTTTATGTGGAAAACTATGAAAGACCTAGCTATATACACACAACATAGAACATCGATCGTTGCGCATGCACGTGAGAGATAAAGAATGCCCGATATGATGGAGAGGGGGATGTGTGTGTGTGTGTGCCTTCATGGGAGACCGACCTGAAAAAAAAGATTGCATGTGTGTGATGGATAATGCCGACTGGTAGTGTGTGTGCATGCATGCACGAGAGAAGTTAGTGGTACAATTATAAAGAGAAGACCAATGTGTGGGTGTAAAAGACTAGGTGAGGTCATAATCAATGTAAAGTTGAATTCAAATATTTGAATAAGAGATCATGATGTTTGAAACCCATGCATGCATGAATATAACGGAGATCTGCGCGGTGTGGTTTGGAAATGAGCATGTTGTAATGTATACACATTGAACAAGGTCAGACTGGTTTGAATTTGAGATACCGATGGCAGACATCGTTTGGGCACATTGCATCCGTGCATGGACATACTATTCTAATTGGTGATGATGGGTGGCTTTCGCATCACATATCTATATCTATACCTCTATATATATATATATATATTATTTTATATTTTTTATATAGTGTGCGGATAACTTTAACTTTGAAATATGGTCGTTGGATGAGGCCAATCCGATGGTGCAGAGCTGGCAAATTTGAGCACTACTGGCCATTGGATATCATCTAGATTCCACCAGATTTTGCCACATGTACAATCTAGAAGACACTATGGTTGAACTTAAGCATAATGCACAAACCTAAAAACACAAGCACTTCTTCTTTGTTCTAGAATCTTCCGTATCAGAATTGCCCAAATGTTTTTCTACATGATTTTTTTACTTTATGCCTTACAACGCACAATTCCATGAATCTTAAAATAGATTAGCTTTCTTATAAAAACTAGATGATTTTGAATGAAATGAACTATAAGAATTAAACGAACATCTACATCATGCATATATGACTCAAAGCTTACATGTTATAATGTGGTATTTATTCATAATTTGGTTGCCAAATCTCATGCGTGCAATGCACGTGTACCTTACTGGTCTAAATGGTGTCTGTGTGTGTTGTGCATATTAAACACATTGTACGTAGTATATCATACTAGTCTAAATTGTCTTTTTTTCTTTTGGGTACACGTTAAGCTTGTTCTCCCGAAATATCAAGCTGCGCCTTGTTATGCCGAAATTTCAAGCTAGCGTCTCTGTCTATCGTGCTGCGAAACTCCCGCCTCTTCAACCCGCACCTTGTTAGCCCGAAATATTTAAGATATATCTTTGTCTCGTTGTGCTCCGACAACTCCCTCCATCTCAACCCGCGCCTTGCTATTCCAAAATTACAACGCGCGCGAAAACTCCCACCTCCTGTGAAATCCCGACACGTGAAATGCCCGTGATACCCCTGAACTGAAAGAACCGCCTCAAATCGGTGGGGTACTTTCGTAACTTACCCCACATTTCGGACAAGCGCGTCCCTAAGCCATGGTTCCCCACTCCCATCCCATCCGCCCACCCATTCGTACACCGAGACCGGGAAAACCCACGAAGCCCCACACCCTCCTCCGTCCGCCACCCAGCCGGAGCCTCTTCCCCGACAACATCGTCCACAGCAACACCTCGACATACCTCATCCACCGTACCGGATGAGGATCCGTCGTCGATCTAGTCGTCCCGCCGGTTCAGCCACCCCGTCCTCCACCTCCAAGGAGCTGCCCCGATGTTCCCCTCGTCTTTCGCGCCACCTCCATTCCCACACCACCGTCTTCACCTGCACCACCGGAAGAGCATCAGCATCACCGTTTCCTCGGATGAAGCTGCGGCCTAATCGTCGCCACCAAAGAGGTTGTACACTAATCGCCGCATTTTCTTCTTGATTCGATCTCATGGTGCTGCCGGTGCTCGGTCTTGAACAGACACGGCGCGGCTCCATCCACCGCAGCGTCGCCGGCCACTTCCTCCATGGCGTCGCTCCCTCGGCGGCGACGTCCACATCAGTAGGAGCTGCTGCTGCTTTAGCTCTCGCTCGCGCTGCTGCTCTGCTCTTGCTCTCGGTCCCCTGCCTGGTCTGCTCTTGCTCTTGCTCTTGCTCGCGCTGCTGCTCCGATTTAGCTACACTTCAGTCGACTGAATCGACTTTTGGGTCAGTCGATTTTCAGGGGGTGGGGGGCTCGCCGGAGTTAAGGAAGAACTAGCCGTAGCGGGGAGGGGGCTCGCCGGAGAAGTACCCCACTATCCATCTTAGGGTTCAGGGTGGGGGCGGTGGTCGCCGGCGGTGGTGGGGCGGTGGCGTGGGGATCGCCGGAGAAAAATCTCGGCACGGGGGGGCCTAGAGGGATGGCCAGGGCGGCGGCGGACCGGTGGTGGGGAGTGTTTTCGGGGCGGGCGGGGCGGCGCACCGCCGGCCGCGGGCGGTGGGGGCGGCTATTTGGCCGGTGGTGGCCGGCGGTTCAGGGGGGTGGAGGTTGAAGATGAACTGCAGGCCCTTGATTTCGTATCCAACGGCTGCAAAATCGACTGACCAGAGATGAAAAAGTCAGTCGACTGACGTGTAGCCACACCTCTAGTGCGTTCAGTTTCGACAGTAAAATTCAATTTCGACAGCAAAATTCAGTTTCAATAGTTAAGTTCAGTTTCGACAGTTAAATTCAGTTTCGACAGTTAAGTTCAGAGATGAGCGGCTGATGTATACATCTAGCACTTTGTGGTTATGTATTTTACGTCCGTGTCTGCTTACGTTATGCATCGCTTAATATGATGACATGCTACTTTATCGTCGTGTTCACCTATAAGACTCCGAGTCAGGTCCAAACTTATGCTGAAACTTGAGTTTTTAAATGGTTGTGGGATACATATTGGGGCAGCAATCAGTACTATCTGTCTACTATCTGGTTAATCTCGGGTGTCTACTATGAGTTTCATGTTGGGTGCAAAGAAACAATAAAGGCGCCATTATTTGTATTTTTTAACTAAAGCTATTATCTGCCTGCTATCATTGGTTTTGGGTCTATCCACAGTTTGCTACCATCACTCTGGATTTGTGCATGCACTCCTTACATAATCTCACTATGTTTTATTCCTATGCATGTCAGTTATTGTACACAATGGAACTGAACATGTAGAGCAAAAGAGACGAGCCTTGCGTGGCACTAAAATTTCATGCAGATGTCGCTCCATGGTGGGCGCAAAGGCAGCCCCCCTCCACCCATTTCGGATCGTAATCAAGAGGAAGATAGCTGTTCTGAGGGGGATTCAGAAGCAGAAGACCACTCCTATTTACCCCATGAGGTCTTCGCTCTAACTTGGCTTGCTGATGTTGGTTATATCATGCATATGGTGCCTTGCATTGCTTACTTTATGCATCAAATATGTCAACTGCTTAGTTTAGACATGCTTTGTGTGAATGGCATCTGTTTAGTTTATTCATCGTTTATGTGAATTATGCAATGCCATCTTGTTTAGCCAGGCATCATATATGTGAATTTTGCAATGTCATCCTGCTTAGCCAGTCATCTTATATGTGAATTATATCAGGCCATCCTTTTTGTCGGAGTAATTGGCCACGGGTATCCCGAAGACGGCAAGACAATATTTCAAGACATCGGGGCTAGCAAAGCCCCTCAGTCCGACTGCCCGGCTGCTCCTGCCGGCTCCCCGTCCGACTGCTCTGCCTGGCCGGCTGCCGGCTGCCGGCTGCCGACTGCACCAACTAGCCAGCTGCCGACTGCAGCCCGACCCGACATCGACAAGACCCCGACGTGGCGGCCATACCGCGGACGAGACGGCTGTACCTCGACACCATCATGTATAGTGTCACTTGTCCCCTGGCACAATTTATGAAGTGACCCAGGGGACAAGCATGACATGCACCATGCCTTGCTCCCATACCACCACATAGCTTAGATAGTAAGCTAGCTCCACACAATATATAGCCATCCATCCATCCATCCAAGGAGGATGGACTCACTCTCACACTCACGCATGAGCACCCACATGCTACGGCCATGAGCATGGCCGGCCACTAGCATGCCACATACGAGGCATATACGAGGCCAGATGCCTATGGCACTGACCTCAGATACAGCTCCAGGAGCAACTCTGTACCAGATATACTACAGATACACAGACATGCAGGAGTAGGGGTGTTATCTCTCCGGAGAGCCCCGAACCTGGGTAAACTAGCGCGTGCTACTCGCATACCCGCTCCCGGTCCTATCAGCAGCAGTCTTACCCTCACACAAAGCCCTTGTGGCATCTGTCGCCTCACACCCCCCCGTGAGAATACCACGACA
>NC_057802.1:426130083-426131585 GCF_018294505.1 Triticum aestivum | reverse complement strand
ACTACCATGCTACCACACTGCTGCTGGTTTCGCAGTCCGGGCGGGACCATCTTCACCATCACCGCCGCGGCGTCGCGCCATCTCTCCGGTAGCGCTCGGGGGCTCGACTTCGACCCGCCCCCGGAGCGGCCGCGCGGGACGGCGCGTCCTCGTCGTCGGCCTCGCCGCCTTCGTCATCATCACCGTTGCAACGTCGGTCGTCCGTCCGCGCATGCGCCGCGCGCGCGGTGCCTCGCTTCGGTCGGCCGCATCCGTGTGCGCACCGTGCCGCGTCGCTCGCGTCTGCTCCCCTCCGCGTTGCGCCTTGCTTCGGCCAACACGTGGGCGCCCGATTTCCCCAGCCACCGGGAAAGTTCCCCTTCCTCGACTGCCCGCCTCTGCTTGTTCATGGCGCTGCTCCTCCCGCACCCTCAACTGGCGCTACCATCGGCTCTGCTGCACGCGGTCGTGGCGCCGCCGCGAACGCTTGTTGCTCCATCCGTGAGCTCCGGTGCCGTTGCCCCTGCTCGGTTACTCCGTCGGCCTGCTGGATTCGGCCGAGCGAAAACCAGACCCCAACTCCGCGCCGGCTCCGCCCGCATCGCGCCGCTCGCGCGGCTGCGCACCTGCTGCGGCTGCGCCACGCTGCTCGGCCTCTGGCCGGCCTCCGCACGCGTCGTCGCGCGACGGCTCCATGGGCCCAGCCGCCCATTGTTTTCGCCTGCAGCACGACGCTCCGCCGCTGCGGGTCGTCTCCAATCCCCCCACGCCGCGCATCGGCTCCGCCCGGCCGTTCCTCGCACCTCGGCTCCGCCTCCACGAGCTGCTCCAGGCCCGGCCCTGCCCCCGCCTCCGACCTCCTCCCGCGAGGCCGACTCCCTCATGCCGCCTCCTCGTAGTCTCGCAGCCGGCGACCTCAATAGCAGTGGCAAATCAGCGCCACGCGCGTCCTCCGCCGGGTCCCTGTGGCCCTCGTCCACGCCCGCCTCCTGCGCGCCGACTGCGACCACCCGGCTGGCCTGGCCGACTGGTCTCCTGCGTCGCCTCAAGCTCGCGCGCCGGCGGGCTCCCCGCATACTGCTCCAGCCTCGGGCCCTCCTCATCTGCGCCCGTAGAGCCGGCCCCGGCCTCCCGCGCCGCCTCCTCCACTCCGCGACCACCTGCGATGTCCGCGCATTCGCCCGCGTCGGCTTCGCGACGCTGCCCCAGGCTCCGCCTCGCCTCGCCTCCGACTGCGCATCGCGCGCGCGCACCCGCGCCGGCTGCAGCCCCGGCCCGGCCCTGCCGACTGCACCCACGCCGGGCTCCCTCCCACGCCGCCTGCCGGCCATGTCGCCCGGCCGCCTACTGGCTCTACGCCGACTTCCGCCCGCGTGCCGGCTGGCCAAGGACGGCTCCGGCCCCTACGCGTGCCCCCGTGGCCTCGACCGCCTGCGCCTGCCGGCCTCCACCCCCTGCTCTCTCGCCCGCAAGCCGGCTCCCCAGCCGGGTCCGCCTCCGCGCGCCACGCCCGCCGGGTGCGC
>NC_057802.1:426129505-426130073 GCF_018294505.1 Triticum aestivum | reverse complement strand
CTGCAGCCCGACCCGACATCGACAAGACCCCGACGTGGCGGCCATACCGCGGACGAGACGGCTGTACCTCGACACCATCATGTATAGTGTCACTTGTCCCCTGGCACAATTTATGAAGTGACCCAGGGGACAAGCATGACATGCACCATGCCTTGCTCCCATACCACCACATAGCTTAGATAGTAAGCTAGCTCCACACAATATATAGCCATCCATCCATCCATCCAAGGAGGATGGACTCACTCTCACACTCACGCATGAGCACCCACATGCTACGGCCATGAGCATGGCCGGCCACTAGCATGCCACATACGAGGCATATACGAGGCCAGATGCCTATGGCACTGACCTCAGATACAGCTCCAGGAGCAACTCTGTACCAGATATACTACAGATACACAGACATGCAGGAGTAGGGGTGTTATCTCTCCGGAGAGCCCCGAACCTGGGTAAACTAGCGCGTGCTACTCGCATACCCGCTCCCGGTCCTATCAGCAGCAGTCTTACCCTCACACAAAGCCCTTGTGGCATCTGTCGCCTCACACCCCCCCGTGAGAATACCACGACA
>NC_057802.1:426128760-426129495 GCF_018294505.1 Triticum aestivum | reverse complement strand
CGCCCTGGCCGCATCCCGGCCCCGGGTGGCCGACTCCCCGCTTGGCCGCCTCTGCCTGCGGCCGCCTGCCGCCCGCCTTGGCTCGGCACCCCGCCGGCTGCTCCGTGCAGATAGGGCCGCCTGCCCAATGGCCGGTTGGAGAAAGAGAAGAGAAAATAAAGAGAAGGGCCGACTGCCCAAAAAAAAGAGAGAGAAAGAAGTCGGCTGGGACAAAGAGAAGAAAAGAAACACCCGTCCGGATGATTCGTCCGCCTGCTTTGCCACTCGGACGGTCAGTCGTGACCCACGCTGTCGGCAGTGCCAAGCCGGCTGGTCTGCCTCCTGCTCCGACGGCACACCCAGCGGGTGCGCTGACGCGCCCCCGCGAAGAAAGAGAAGACAAAGTAGTTGCCGGGAGATCCGGCCCGACTGCTCAGCAGTCGGCCCGAATCTCGGGGGCTACACCCAGCGGGTGCGCTGACGCGCCCCCGCGAGGAAAGAAGACAAAGTAGTCGCCAGGAGATCCGGCCCGACTGCTCAGCAGTCGGCCCGAATCTCGGGGGCTACACCCAACGGGTGCGCTGGCGCGCCCCTGCGAGGAAGAAGACAAAGTAGTTGCCAGGAGATCCGGCCCGACTGCTCAGCAGCCGGCCCGAATCTCGGGGGCTACACCCAGCGGGTGCGCTGACGCGCCCCCGTGAGGAAAGAAGACAAAGTAGTCGCCAAGAGATCCGGCCCGACTGCTCAGCAGTCGGC
>NC_057802.1:426126866-426128597 GCF_018294505.1 Triticum aestivum | reverse complement strand
GGCCCGACTGCTCAGCAGCCGGCCCGAATCTCGGGGGCTACACCCAGCGGGTGCGCTGACGCGCCTCCGTGAGGAAAGAAGACAAAGTAGTCGCCAAGAGATCCGGCCCGACTGCTCAGCAGTCGGCCCGAATCTCGGGGGTTACACCCAGTGGGTGCGCTGGCGCGGCCCCACGGAAGATTGCAGACAAGAGAAGAGTTTTGTCCGGCTGCGAGCAGCCGGCAGAAGAAGAAAAAGGGCGCTGCAAGACGCCTCGCCGCCTGGCCGGTCGAGCCTGACCGGCCGGGAACCCCCTTCGAGCACCCGGGGGCTTGAAGGCTACACCCAGCGGGTGCGCCGGCTCTCTTCGGCAAACTCCGCCTCGGCTACGAAAATCAATGTGAGCTCCTCACCCGCATATTTTTTCACCACGAGAGCACAGATAACCCCGAGCGATGCTCGGGGGCTATCTCCGCATTTTATTACAGTTGCAGCACTGTTCGCCCCGGCGCCAGCCAGAGTTGGCCCGGGGGCTGGCCGCTTGGCCTGAGACGTTTGTTCCCGCAGACGGCTTAGTAGCGTGCGCGGAACCAAAGGCCCACTCTTAGTCACAGACCGCAGAGCGGCTGTCCGGCTGGCAAGAGTGAACGCTGGAGGCCACCCACACGAAAAACGTCCGGGAAGAAAAGCGGTTCGGGCGACCCGGCCGCTTTCTTTATGAGTATCTGCTCGGTTAAATTCGCTCCCAGAATCTGAGTATTGTACACTCCACTCCGCGGCCCACTCTCAGCCACAGAACGCAGAGCGGCTGTCCGGCAAGCGAGAGCAAACCAAAGAGTGGAGGGAACATGAAAAAGATTGAAGGGGGCTCGGACAAAACCGAGTCGGCACCCTCTGCATAAAACTTGCAACGCTAAAAGCAATCATTTGATATATCTACGTGGACTAACTTTGTCTTTTGCATGATCATTTCCATGAACACCCGCCAAAAAACCTTCGCCCAACTTTGCAAGTTGCCCGGAGGCTTGGGGGATACTGTCGGAGTAATTGGCCACGGGTATCCCGAAGACGGCAAGACAATATTTCAAGACATTGGGGCTAGCAAAGCCCCTCAGTCCGACTGCCCGGCTGCTCCTGCCGGCTCCCCGTCCGACTGCTCTGCCTGGCCGGCTGCCAGCTGCCGCCTGCAGCCCGACCCGACATCGACAAGACCCCGACGTGGCGGCCATACCGCGGACGAGACGGCTGTACCTCGACACCATCATGTATAGTGTCACTTGTCCCCTGGCACAATTTATGAAGTGACCCAGGGGACAAGCATGACATGCACCATGCCTTGCTCCCATACCACCACATAGCTTAGATAGTAAGCTAGCTCCACACAATATATAGCCATCCATCCATCCATCCAAGGAGGATGGACTCACTCTCACACTCACGCATGAGCACCCACATGCTACGGCCATGAGCATGGCCGGCCACTAGCATGCCACATACGAGGCATATACGAGGCCAGATGCCTATGGCACTGACCTCAGATACAGCTCCAGGAGCAACTCTGTACCAGATATACTACAGATACACAGACATGCAGGAGTAGGGGTGTTATCTCTCCGGAGAGCCCCGAACCTGGGTAAACTAGCGCGTGCTACTCGCATACCCGCTCCCGGTCCTATCAGCAGCAGTCTTACCCTCACACAAAGCCCTTGTGGCATCTGTCGCCTCACACCCCCCCGTGAGAATACCACGACA
>NC_057802.1:426123764-426126549 GCF_018294505.1 Triticum aestivum | reverse complement strand
GAAGAATTGTTCTCAGGTCAGGTTCTGTAGCTATGGTTCATACTCCTTTGCTCTTGCATCACTGTATTTACTCAGACCAACCATTTTCAAATTTGAAGGATGGAATTGAAACTCCAATGGTGCAACAGGTATGTTTTAAACTTGTTTCTTTAACTGGTTTGCTGTTGTAACTTGCTCTATATTGATTTCAGTTTCAATTGAATAAGCAGTTATGTTCTCATGTCATGCACATTACAAGTGTCTCCATAGTTTCCCACACTTATATTATGTCTATTCTGCTTTGTCTTGAACAAATATTATTTGAACTGTGTCTCTATCTTGATTTGGCAACAAAAACTAGAATGATATAGACCATAAAGTGACCATGGTACATAGATATATGTTTGTTTCATGTTGTTATCCTGTGCACTTTACTACTGAACTGATTTACCAAAATGAGTTTCATATACAACATGGTAAACCTGTGATGTGTCTGCTTGTTTCCCTTTTAGAATGCAGACAAAATATTGGAGAACAGTACCCCGTTATGCAATGGTGAAGGAAGTAATGCAGATGAGGTTCAAGATAGTGAGACATCCCTGTTGGTCTCCAAGAAAGCTGATAAAAACTACCTTGACGACAGTGAGAGAATCCAGAAGTCCTGTCTTGATGTAGTGTTCGAGTTACTGGCCACTACTGCTGGCACAAGCTCTTCGAACTCGCTGCCTGAATCAGTTCGTCTTCTTGAGTCTCAGCTTCAAGTTGAAATACATCGATCAGATGTGTTGCGACAGGAAGCTGTAGGACTGAGGAAGTCCCTGCAGAATTCAAATGCATACTTTCTGGTGCAACAGCAAGCGCTGGAGGATTTAAGCGCCAAACAAGAGAAAGTTAATAAGCTTCTAAGCATCTTGCCAGCATTATGGTACCCAGGATATTGTTTCTTGAGATCTTCTGAAGTAGTTTCAGTTCTGGACATGTTTTTCTGCGGCGTTTATTTGCACTGGTCGCCAACTTTGACAACTAGTGTATATGATATGCTGCTTTGTTCCCTATATTTGCACTGGTGGCGAACTTTGATGCCCAGTGGATGTAATATCTGTAATAGCCGTGATAGCCTAGCGTAAGTTGCTTGCTTATTTATTTTCTTGGTGTCTTGTTTATTTGTTTGCTTGTAGTCAGTGCTGTTCTTTTTTCGCGGTTTGCTAGTGGCCGCAATAACCTTTTTTTTAAACTAGGCCACAATAACCATGGGCTACATATTTACTGTAGTGACACTGGGCCTTCTACGGGCCGTAGAAACAATGGGCCTTCTATGGGGCATAGAAACATTGGGCCTTCTACGGGCTGTATCATCAATGGGCCTTCTACGGCCCGTATTATCAATGGGCCTTCTACGGGCCGTATGATCGATTGCCCAAACATGGGCCAATAACATACCGCTTTATGGCCATAAACAGGCTAGAGTTGGAATCGTCCGTTCATGGGCCGACCATAATGGGCCGTCGTTAATCGGTCGTATTTGATGACGCTATGAAAACGGCCCAACGTATTAACGGGCCACAAACGGGCCGACTGTAAGCACGGGCTGAATTTGGCCCACAAGCAGAAAATGACAGTAACGGGCCGTAAGTAACCGAATGCTGGAAATGATCCCAAGAATAAATGGGCCCTAAGAAGGCCGAAAGATAACATGGGCTGGCAACGGCCCAACGGAATAATGGGCCGTTAATGGGTATAAAGTGATACACTGTTCATTACGGGCCAGTTTTACCACGGGCCGTTAATGGGCCGAGGGTTACTAAGGGCCTCAGATGGGCCAAAAGACGTCATGGGCCATACATGGGCCGGAAGTTAAAATGGGTTGGAATTATATTGGACGGCCCAGATGACGCTACTGGGCCTAATTCGGATAGGCCATAAATGGGCTATATGCGAACAGGCCGTTAACAGGCTTGCCGTGGGCCGGCCCGCCACCTTTTGTCCAAGTCAAACGGGCCGGCCTTTTCACAGGAATGGGCCTCTGTTGGGCCGTGCCACGTGTCGACGTATCATCGGCGCTTTGGGTCCAATGAGTGGATGACATCTGTCCCAATGGTGAGCCGACACGTGTTTCCTCCAGCCAATGATTATTTTACACATGGAAAATCCCCATTGGTCGGGGCTGTTAACAGGTTATCGGATCCAAAACCGGTGTGACGCCCGGATAATTAAGCTACAGTAACCCTCTGCTAATGATGCCACGTCACCTCGATTACTGTTGTTAATATCACGTTAGTTAAAAACCGATTCGAATTCAAATTTAAAAAACCAAGCAAACAATAAAAGTTTTCAAATATTAAAACTAAAATGTTCGGAGTGAGTCAAATAATGCATAAGTAGTAATGGTGGAGAAACCACATTGTTATAAAAGGTTTAAATGCACTTAGGTAATTAAAATAGTAGTTAAAACAATTAAATAAATACATATTGGATTTTATTAAATATTAAACTATTTTGTTTTGGGTTAATAATTACTATGGCAGTAGTATAATTATAAATGCAAGTTTAGGTACTAGTGATAATTTTTATAAAACAGAAACTAAGAGGAAACTAAAAATAAATGGAAAGGAATAATAACTAAAAAGAAAAGAACAAATCAGAAAACAGAAATAAAAGAGGAGGACCCCCTCCCCCACTAGGCCTCGGCCCAGCTGGCCATCGGGCCAACCAGGCTGGCCCATCCTAGGGCCTACCTAACCCCCCCACTACCCCGAAACCCTAACTCCTAGCGCACCACTTCCCCCCCCGCATGATCCCCACCCCC
>NC_057802.1:426122937-426123448 GCF_018294505.1 Triticum aestivum | reverse complement strand
TCCAGATCGGGATCGGGGGGAAGGAACCCCACGTCGCCCCGACCCCTCGACGAACCCTGCCGGCCGCCGCCACGGCCACCTTGTCGCCGTCACCCCGCGGCGCCGCTCGGACCCGCCCTCGCTGGACCGCCTCCCCGCGGGACCGATTCATCCCCGTGCTCACCTCCTCCCGACTGGCGCCCAGCGCTCGGCGCCCCCACCCCGTCGCCGCTCGACGCCGCCGCCGTCGGATCGCCCGCTACCTCGCCGGCGTCGCCTCCCCACCGGTCTGCCTCCATGCCGCCCACGTCGTCCCCGACCTCCGTCAAGCCCATTGCCCCGACCCCTGCTCCGCACGATGAGGCCACGGCCTCCCTCTCCTCCTCCCCCACCCCCCGCTCACGCACACAGCCGCGACCTCCTCCCCGCGAGGCCGCGCTCGCCCGCGCAGGCCGTCGCGCCCCGGCGCCCCTGATGCTGCTCCTCTGCCGCCCGCTCGTCCCGCGCGTGTGCTCCACCGCGCTGCCCCGCC
>NC_057802.1:426116094-426122439 GCF_018294505.1 Triticum aestivum | reverse complement strand
CCGCACTGGCCTCCCCCTGCCTCCTGCCGCTGACCACGGCTCGGCCGCGCCCGCGCCGGCCGGCTGCTCCGGCCTCGCCTTGCTACCAGGCAGGCTACGGCTTCGCCCGCACCCGCACACCCGCACCCGAGCCCCCGAACCCGATAGGCCCCTGTGGGCCACTGACTAGGGGGCCCCACCCCTGAACGTTAAAAAAAGGATAGATAAAAAATTATTATTAAATTAAATTAATTAATTAATTAATTAACTTAATTAATCCCGCTTAGTTAAACTAATTAAACTTAATTAACCTAAATATCTAATTAAACTAACTAATCTGTTAGTTAGGGCAATGTGTCAATGACAGATGGGACCCACACGTCAGCTTGACCCAGTCAACACCTCTGTTGACTGATGACGTCATGCTGATGCAGTAATGCCATTTTCGGATTAAATTAACAATAATAATTTATAAATTGATTTAAATCTTTAAAAATGAATATAAAATAATCCGTAACTCGGATGGAAAAACTTTGTACATGAAAGTTGCTCAGAACGCAGAGACGAATCCGAATGCGTAGCCCGTTCGTCCACCACACATCCCTAGCATAGCGAACATGCAACTTTCCCCCTTCGGTTCATCTGTCCAAAAACGCGAAACACCGGGGATACTTTCCCGGATGTTTCCCCCCTTCGTCGGTATCACCCCCTGCCACGTTAGGGCATACCTAGCACCGCGTTTTGCCTCCTTATGTTTTGTGATGCTTTGTTTGCTCCGTATTTACTGTTTCTTCCCCCTCTCCTTCTCCGGTAGACTACGAGACCGACCCTGCTGCCCAGTTCGACTACGGACTTGACGACGCCTTCTTCTTGCCAGAACAACCAGGCAAGCCCCCCCCCCTTGATCACCAGATATCTCCTATTCCTTCTCTCTACTGCTTGCATTAGAGTAGTGTAGCATGTTACTGCTTTTAGTTAATCCTATTCTGTTGCATAGCCTGTCATTATTGCTACAATTGTTACCCTTACCTGCTAACCTACTGCTTAGTATAGGATGCTAGTGTTCCATCAGTGGACCTACATTCTTGTCCGTCTGCCATGCTATACTATCGGGCCGTGACCACTAGGGAGGTGATCACGGGTATATACTATATACTTTATATACATGACACATGTGGTGACTAAAGTCGGGTCGGCTCGTTGAGTACCCCCAAGTGATTCTGATGAGGGGGCTAAAAGGACAGGTGGCTCCATCCCGATAGCGGTGGGCCTGGGTTCCTGACGGCCCCCGACTGTTACTTTGTGGCGGAGCGACAGGGCAGGTTGAGACCACCTAGGAGAGAGGTGGGCCTGGCCCTGGTCGGCGTTCGTGGATACTTAACACGCTTAACGAGATCTTGGTATTTGATCTGAGTCTGGCCATTTGGTCTATACGCACTAACCAACTACGCGGGAACAGTTATGGGCACTCGACGTCGTGGTATCAGCCGAAGCCTTCGTGACGTCAGCGACTGAGTGGCGCGTGCCGGATTGGACTGGAACGCCTCCTAGGCTAGGTCTGCTTCCGGCCGCGTTCGCAACGTGCAGGTGTGCAATGGGCGATGGGCCCAGACCCCTGCGCCATAGGATTTAAACCGGTGTGCTGACCTCTCTGTTGTGCCTAGGTGGGGCTGCGACGTGTTGATCTTCCGAGGCCGGGCATGACCCAGGAAAGTGTGTCCGGCCAAATGGGATCGAGCGTGTTGGGTTATGTGGTGCACCCCTGCAGGGAAGTTTATCTATTCGAATAGCCGTGTCCCTCGGTAAAAGGACGACCCGGAGTTGTACCTTGACCTTATGACAACTAGAACCGGATACTTAATAAAATACACCCTTCCAAGTGCCAGATACAACCCGGTGATCGCTCTCTAATAGGGCGACGAGGAGGGGATCGTCGGGTAGGATTATGCTATACGATGCTACTTGGTGAACTTACCATCTACTCTCTTCTACATTCTGCAAGATGGAGGTGGCCAGAAGCGTAGTCTTCGACAGGACTAGCTATCCCCCCCTTAATTCTGGCATTCTGCAGTTCAGTCCACTGATATGGCCCTTTACACATATACCCATGCATATGTAGTGTAGCTCCTTGCTTGCGAGTACTTTGGATGAGTACTCACGGTTGCTTTACTCCCTCTTTTCCCCCTTTCCCTTCTACCTGGTTGTTGCAACCAGATGCCGGAGCCCAGGAGCCAGACGCCACCGTCGATGACGACTCCTACTACACCGGAGGAGCCTACTACTACGTGCAGCCCGCTGACGACGACCAGGAGTAGTTAGGAGGATCCCAGGCAGGAGGCCTGCGCCTCGTTCGATCTGTATCCCAGTTTGTGCTAGCCTTCTTAAGGCAAACTTTTTTAACTTATGTCTGTACTCAGATGTTGTTGCTTCCGCTGACTCGTCTATGATCGAGCACTTGTATTCGAGCCCTCGAGGCCCCTGGCTTGTATTATGATGCTTATATGACTTAGTTATGTTTTAGAGTTGTGTTGTGATATCTTCCCGTGAGTCCCTGATCTTGATCGTACACATTTGCGTGCATGATTAGTGTACGGTCAAATCGGGGGCGTAACAAGTTGGTATCAGAGCCAGGTTTCGATCCTGGGACCTGTGGGTTATGGGCCCACCATGTGGTTTTTTTATAGGAGCAGTGACATCTTGCACGGTCATGATAGCAAGGCATGTCAGAGAGTACCCTGTCAGTTATGTCGGCAACACGTTGAACACGTTGGTACCAAGGGTGAGCAACTCGTTGTACCACTATCTCAGTAGACCATATTCTTCGTCCCTCACCCTTGGTACCAACGTGTTGCCGACATAACTGACAGGGTACTCTCTGACATGCCTTGCTATCATGACCGTGCAAGATGTCACTGCTCCTATAAAAAAACCACATGGTGGGCCCATAACCCACAGGTCCCAGGATCGAAACCTGGCTCTGATACCAACTTTGTGACGCCCCTGATTTGACTGTACACTAATCATGCACGCAAATGTGTATGATCAAGATCAGGGACTCACGGGAAGATATCACAACACAACTCTAAAACATAACTAAGTCATACAAGCATCATAATACAAGCCGGGGGCCACGAGGGCTCGAATACAAGTGCTCGATCATAGACGAGTCAGCGGAAGCAACAACATCTGAGTACAGACATAAGTTAAACAAGTTTGCCTTACGAAGGCTAGCACAAACTGGGATACAGATCGAACGAGGCGCATGACTCCTGCCTGGGATCCTCCTAACTACTCCTGGTCGTCGTCATCGGGCTGCACGTAGTAGTAGGCTCCTCCGGTGTAGTAGGAGTCGTCATCGATGGTGGCGTCTGGCTCCTGGGCTCCGGCATCTGGTTGCGACAACCAGGTAGAAGGGAAAGGGGGAAAAGAGGGAGTAAAGCAACCGTGAGTACTCATCCAAAGTACTCACAAGCAAGGAGCTACACTACATATGCATGGGTATATTTGTAAAGGGCCATATCAGTGGACTGAACTGCAGAATGCCAGAATTAAGGGGGGGATAGCTAGTCCTGTTGAAGACTACGCTTCTGGCCACCTCCATCTTGCAGCATGTAGAAGAGAGTAGATGGTAAGTTCACCAAGTAGCATCGTATAGCATAATCCTACCCGGCGATCCCCTCCTCGTCGCCCTATTAGAGAGCGATCACCGGATTGTATCTGGCACTTGGAAGGGTGTATTTTATTAAGTATCCGGTTCTAGTTGTCATAAGGTCAAGGTACAACTCCGGGTCGTCCTTTTACCGAGGGACACGGCTATTCGAATAGTTAAACTTCCCTGAAGGGGTGCACCACATAACCCAACACGCTCGATCCCATTTGGCCGGACACACTTTCCTGGGTCATGCCCGACCTCGGAAGATCAACACGTCACAGCCCCACCTAGGCACAACAGTGAGGTCAGCACGCCGGTCTAAATCCTATGGCGCAGGGGTCTGGGCCCATCGCCCATTGCACACCTGCACGTTGCGAACGCGGCCGGAAGCAGACCTAGCCTAGCAGGCGTTCCAGTCCAATCCGGTGCGCGCCACTCAGTCGCTGACGTCACGAAGGCTTCGGCTGATACCACAACGTCGAGTGCCCATAACTGTTCCCGCGTAGTTGGTTAGTGCGTATAGACCAAATGGCCAGACTCAGATCAAATACCAAGATCTCGTTAAGCGTGTTAAGTATCCGTGAACGCCGACCAGGGCCAGGCCCTCCTCTCTCCTAGGTGGTCTCAACCTGCCCTGTCGCTCCGCCACAAACTAACAGTCGGGGGCCGTCAGGAACCTAGGCCCACCTCTACCGGGATGGAGCCACCTGTCCTTTCAGCCCCCTCATCAGAATCACTTGCGGGTACTCAACGAGCCGACCCGACTTTATTCACCACATGTGTCATGTATATAAAGTATATAGTATATACCCATGATCACCTCCCTAGTGATCACGGCCCGATAGTATAGCATGGCAGACGGACAAGAATGTTGGGCCACTGATGGAACACTAGCATCCTATACTAAGCAGTAGGATAGCAGGTAAGGGTAACAACTTTAGCAACAATGACAGGCTATGCAACAGAATAGGATTAACTAAAAGCAGTAACATGCTACACTACTCTAATGCAAGCAGTAGAGAGAAGGAATAGGCGATATCTGGTGATCAAGGGGGGGGCTTGCTTGGTTGCTCTGGCAAGAAGAAGGGGTCGTCAACTCCGTAGTCGAACTGGGCAGCAGCAGCGTTGGTCTCGTAGTCTACCGGAGAAGGAGAGGGGGAAGAAACAGTAAATACGGAGCAAACAAAGCATCACAAAACATAAGGAGGCAAAACGCGGTGCTAGGTATGCCCTAACGTGGTAGGAGGTGATACCGACGAAGGGGGGAAACATCCGGGAAAGTATCCCCGGTGTTTCGCGTTTTCGGACAGATGAACCGGAGGGGGAAAGTTGCATGTTTGCTATGCTAGGGATGTGTGGTGGACGAACGGGCTACGCATTCGGATTCGTCTCGTCGTTCTGAGCAACTTTCATGTACAAAGTTTTTCCATCCGAGTTATGGATTATTTTATATTCATTTTTAAATATTAAAATCAATTTATAAATTATTATTATTAATTTAATCCGAAAATGGCATTACTGCATCAGCATGACGTCATCAGTTAACAGAGGTGGTGACTGGGTCAAGCTGACGTGTGGGTCCCATCTGTCATTGACACATTGCCCTAACTAACAGATTAGTTAGTTTAATTAGATATTTAGGTTAATTAAGTTTAATTAGTTTAACTAAGGGGGATTAATTAAGTTAATTAATTAGTTAATTAATTAATTAATTAGTTAATTAGTTAATTAATTAATTTAATTATTAATTTAATTTAATAATAATTTTTTTATCTATCCTTCGAAACCTGACTCTCTTGTACACCCCTGTTCCCAAGGTTATTCCTCACGCTTGGCTTCGTATGTAATTCACGTGCCACCTTTCGTGAGATCATCAATTTTGGTATCAGACACAATACTTATTCCCGTTGCTCTGAACCCTTCAGGCATCGAACGATTGCCTGCCCGCTCGAAACTTCCCCACGATACCTCCTAAATTTGCTCTCGATATTGTCTTAAATTTCCATTCGAGAGTTACTTTCCGCCACCTTCCCCGATGTTATCAACCAGATAGTCAACCGTTCAGAGGTCTGTTATTCCGAAGTTACCCCTTGTCCTTCGTAAGTACGATGGAGTTCCCGAAGAAAGGATGCCATCTTCATCATGATGACCTTGAGCAGGAAAAATGAAGACATCAACGTAACAGATCAACTTCTTCGAGAAGAGCAACCAAGACCGAGAAGATTCGTTAGAATTCCGTAACCAGAACTTTCCCCCCGTACTCCCCTCTTCAATCTCGGGACGAGATTTCTTGTAGTGGAGGAGAATTGTGACGCCCGGATAATTAAGCTACAGTAACCCTCTGCTAATGATGCCACGTCACCTCGATTACTGTTGTTAATATCGCGTTAGTTAAAAACCGATTCGAATTCAAATTAAAAAAACCAAGCAAACAATAACAGTTTTCAAATATTAAAACTAAAATGTTTGGAGTGAGTCAAATAATGCATAAGTAGTAATGGTGGAGAAACCACATTGTTATAAAAGGTTTAAATGCACTTAGGTAATTAAAACAGTAGTTAAAACAATTAAATAAATACATATTGGATTTTATTAAATATTAAACTATTTTGTTTTGGGTTAATAATTACTATGGCAGTAGTATAATTATAAATGCAAGTTTAGGTACTAGTGATAATTTTTATAAAACAGAAACTAAGAGGAAACTAAAAAAA
>NC_057802.1:426094274-426115248 GCF_018294505.1 Triticum aestivum | reverse complement strand
GGCCTCCCCCTACCTCCTGCCGCTGACCACGGCTAGGCCGCGCCGAGCATGCCCTGCTCCGGCCTCGCCTTGCTACCAGGCGGGCTGTGGCTTCGCCCGCACCCTCACCCGAGCGCCCGAACCCGATAGGCCCCTGTGGGCCACTGACTAGGGGGCCCCACCCCTGAACGTTAAAAAAAGGATAGAAAAAAATTATTATTAAATTAATTAATTAATTAACTAATTAATTAACTTAATTAATCCCGCTTAGTTAAACTAATTAAACTTAATTAACCTAAATATCTAATTAAACTAACTAATCTGTTAGTTAGGGCAATGTGTCAATGACAGATGGGACCCACACGTCAGCTTGACCCAGTCAACACCTCTATTGACTGATGACGTCATGCTGATGCAGTAATGCCATTTTCGGATTAAATTAATAATAATAATTTATAAATTGATTTCAATCTTTAAAAATGAATATAAAATAATCCGTAACTCGGATGAAAAACTTTGTACATGAAAGTTGCTCAGAACGACGAGACGAATCCGAATGCGTAGCCCGTTCGTCCACCACACATCCCTAGCATAGCGAACATGCAACTTTCCCCCTCCAGTTCATCTGTCCGAAAACGCGAAACACCGGGGATACTTTCCCGGATGTTTCCCCCCTTCATCGGTATCACCTCCTACCACGTTAGGGCATACCTAGCACCGCGTTTTGCCTCCTTATGTTTTGTGATGCTTTGTTTGCTCCGTATATACTGTTTCTTTCCCCTCTCCTTGTCCGGTAGACTATGAGACCGACGCTGCTGCTGCCCAGTTCGACTACGGAGTTGACGACCCCTTCTTCTTGCCAGAGCAACCAGGCAAGCCCCCCCCCCTTGATCACCAGATATCGCCTATTCCTTCTCTCTACTGCTTGCATTAGAGTAGTGTAGCATGTTACTGCTTTCCGTTAATCCTATTCTGTTGCATAGCCTGTCATTGTAGCTAAAGTTGTTACCCTTACCTGCTATCCTACTGCTTAGTATAGGATGCTAGTGTTCCATCACTGGCCCTACATTCTTGTCCGTCTGCCATGCTATACTATCGGGCCGTGATCACCAGGGAGGTGATCACGGGTATATACTATATACTTTATATACATGACACATGTGGTGACTAAAGTCGGGTCGGCTCGTTGAGTTCCCGCAAGTGATTCTGATGAGGGGACTGAAAGGACAGGTGGCTCCATCCCGTTAGAGGTGGGCCTGGGTTCCTGACGGCCCCCGATTGTTACTTTGTGGCGGAGCGACAGGGCAGGTTGAGACCACCTAGGAGAAAGGTGGGCCTGGCCCTGGTCGGCGTTCGCGGATACTTAACACGCTTAACAAGATCTTGGTATTTGATCTGAGTCTGGCCATTTGGTCTATACGCACTAACCAACTACGCGGGAACAGTTATGGGCACTCGACGTCGTGGTATCAGCCGAAGCCTTCGTGACGTCAGCGACTGAGTGGCGCGCGCCGGATTGGACTGGAACGCCTGCTAGGCTAGGTCTGCTTCCGACCGCGTTCGGAACGTGCAGGTGTGCAATGGGCGATGGGCCCAGACCCCTGCGCCATAGGATTTAGACCGGCGTGCTGACCTCTCTGTTGTGCCTAGGTGGGGCTGCGACGTGTTGATCTTCCGAGGCCGGGCATGACCCAGGAAAGTGTGTCCGGCCAAATGGGATCGAGCGTGTTGGGTTATGTAGTGCACCCCTGCAGGGAAGTTTATCTATTCGAATAGCCGTGTCCCTCGGTAAAAGGACGACCCGGAGTTGTACCTTGACCTTATGACAACTAGAACCGGATACTTAATAAAATAAACCCTTCCAAGTGCCAGATACAACCCGGTGATCGCTCTCTAACAGGGCGACGAGGAGGGGATCGCCGGGTAGGATTATGCTATACGATGCTACTTGGTGAACTTACCATCTACTCTCTTCTACATGTTGCAAGATGGAGGTGGCCAGATGCTTAGTCTTCGATAGGACTAGCTATCCCCCCCTTAATTCTAGCATTCTGCAGTTCAGTCCACTGATATGGCCCTTTACACATATACCCATGCATATGTAGTGTAGCTCCTTGCTTGCGAGTACTTTGGATGAGTACTCACGGTTGCTTTACTCCCTCTTTTTCCCCTTTCCCTTCTACCTGGTTGTCGCAACCAGATGCCGGAGCCCAGGAGCCAGACGCCACCATCGATGACGACTCCTACTACACCAGAGGAGCCTACTACTACGTGCAGCCCGCTGACGACGACCAGGAGTAGTTAGGAGGATCCCAGGCAGGAGGCCTGCGCCTCGTTCGATCTGTATCCCAGTTTGTGCTAGCCTTCTTAAGGCAAACTTGTTTAACTTATGTCTGTACTCAGATGTTGTTGCTTCCGCTGACTCGTCTATGATCGTGCACTTGTATTCGAGCCCTCGAGGCCCCTGGCTTGTATTATGATGCTTGTATGACTTAGTTATGTTTTAGAGTTGTGTTGTGATATCTTCCCGTGAGTCCCTGATCTTGATCGTACACATTTGCGTGCATGATTAGTGTACGGTCAAATCGGGGGCGTCACAACCGGACCCGGTAGCTTAACGGCGTTCCGTTACGGTGGATGCCACGTGTCGGTCACCCTTGACGAGAGCACTTCTGTGACGCGCGATTTATCGTCATGGAAGTGGACACTTCCGTGATGATAATTTTGGTAATGTCATGGAACACTTCTACGACAACACAGGTATGACTATCTTGATTCTGTCATAAATTTGTCATGGATGTACATGCATGAAAAATAACGCGACCTACTGTGACAAACACGTATCATCACGGAAGTGTATTTTTTTTGTAGTGACTAGGCGTATCGACGGGCTATGGAGATGCCCATCAATAGATATCAATGCGAGTGAGTAGGGATTTCCATGCAACGGATGCACTGGAGCTATAAGTTTATGAAAGCTCAAAAAGAAACTAAGTGCGTGTGCATCCAACTCGCTTGCTCACGAAGACCTAGGGCAATTTGAGGAAGCCCATCAATGGAATATACAATCCAAGTTATATAACACAAAATTCCCACTAGTATATGAAAGTGACAATATAGGAGACTCTCTATCATGAAGATCATGGTGCTACTTTGAAGCACAAGTGTGGAAAAAGGATAGTAACATTATCCCTTCTCTCTTTTCTCTCATTTTTTGGTGGGCTTCTTTGGCCTCTTTTATTTTTTTTATAAAGTCCAGATACTCATCCCAACTTGTGAGGGAATCATAGCTTCCATCATTCTTTCCTCACATGGGACAATGCTCTAATAATGATGATCATCACACTTTTATTTACTTACAACTCAAGAATTACAAATCGAAACTTAATACAAAAATATGACGGAACGGTGGAAGTTGCATGGCGATATATCTCTGAATGGCTATGGAAATGCCATAATATGTAGGTATGGTGGCTGTTTTGAGGAAGGGTAGATGGTGGGTTTAATGCACCGGCGAAAGTTCCGCGGTACTAGAGATGCTAGCAATGGTGGAAGGGTGAGAGTGCGTATAATCCATGGACTCAACATTAGTCATAAAGAACTCACATATTTATTGCAAAAGTCTATTAGCTATCGAAGCAAAGTACTACACGCATGCTCCTAGGGGGATAGATTGGTAGGAAAAGACCATCGCTCATCCTCGACCGCCACTCGTAAGGAAGACAATCAATAAATAAATCATGCTCCGACTTCATCACATAACGGTTCACCATACGTGCATGCTACAGGAATCACACACTTTAACACAAGTATTTCTACCAATCCACAATTACTCACTAGCATGACACTAATATCACCATCTTTATATCTCAAAACAATCATAAGGAATCAAACTTCACATAGTATTCAACGCTCTTTATGTGAAAGTTTTTATTATATCCCTCTAGCATGACACTAATATCACCATCTTTATGTCTCAAAACAATCATAAGGAACCAAGGCAAATTACCATGTTGTTTAGAAAGACTCTCAAGATAATATAAATGAAGCATGATAGTTCAACAATTTCTATAAAATAAAGCCACCGCCGTGCTCTAAAAAGATAGTAGTGAAGCACTAGAGCAAAATTGCCTAGCTCAAAAGATATAAGTGAAGCACATAGAGTATTCTAATAAATTCACGATTCATGTGTGTCCCTCTCAAAAGGTGTGTACAGCAAGGATGATTTTGGCAAACTAAAAAGCAAAGACTCATATCATACAAGACGCTCCAAGCAAAATACATATCATGTGGTGAATAAAAATATAGCCTCAAGTAAATTTACCGATAGACGAAGACGAAAGAGGGGATGCCATCTAGGGCATCCCCAAGATTAGATGCTTGGTTGTCCTTGAATATTAACTTTGGGTGCCTTGGGCATCCCCAAGCTTAGGCTCTTGCCACTCCTTATTCCGTAATCCATCAAATCTTTACCCAAAACTTGAAAACTTCACAACACAAAACTCAACAAGAAAACTCATGAGATCCGTTAGTATAAGAAAATAAATCACCACTTTTTGAAACTGTTGTGAACTCATTCTTTATTTATATTGGTGTAATATCTACTATATTCCAACTTCTCCATGGTTCATACCCCCCGATACTACCCATAGATTCATTAAAATAAGCAAACAACACATAGAAAACAGAATCTGTCAAAAACAGAACAGTCTGTAGCAATCTGAAAACTTCCTGTACTTCTATAACTCCAAAAATTATGAAAAATTAGGAAAACCTGGGCAATTTGTATATCAATCTTGTGTAAACAATTCAGATCAAAAGCACGCTTCTGTGATTTTTGAAAATTATTTTACTGGACGCAAAAGTTTCTGCTTTTCAGCAAGATCAAATCAACTATCACCGTAAGCCATCCAAAAAGTCTTACTTGCCCCAAACACTAATTAAGACACCAAAATACAATTACTACAGAGATAATAATGTGTATTTTCATAAAAACAGAATGGAAAAATATTGGGTTGTCTCCCAACAAGCGCTTTTCTTTAAAGCCTTTTAGCTAGGCATTGATAATTTAAGGATGCTCACGTGAAAGACAAAATTTTGAAGCACAAAGAGCATCATATAGCATGTGAAAAACAAGTTTAAGTCTAACATACTTCCTATGCATATGCATTTATAAGAAAACAAATTATCAAGACAAGAAAAACTAGCATATGCGAGGAAGAAGAAAGAAACAATAGCAATCTCAAGATAACGAGAGGTAATTTAGTAACATGAAAATTTATACAATCATATTTCCCTCTCTCATAATAATTACATATGGGATCATATTCAAATTCAACAATATATCTATCACATAAAAATTTCTCTTCATGATCCACATGCATGCAAAGTTGACACTCTTCCAAAATAGTGGGATTAACATAAAATAAAGTAATTACTCCAAGCCCACTTTTATCAAAAAATTCATAAGATTTATCAATCTCCAAAGTAGTGGGATCATTATTAACTTGAGTTGACACTCTTCCAAACCCACCTTCACTATTATAGCAAACATATTCATCATGAGGCTTACATAAATTTTCAAGATCATAAGAAGCATTATCACCCCAATCATGATCATTGCAATAAGTAGCGGACATAGCAAAACTAGCATCCCAAAGCTTGGGGTTTGGCATATTATTAGCACAATTGACATTAATATAATTTATTATATCATCATTGTAATCATTCTTTTGATCCAAGGAACTATCAAGTATGGGTGCAATAGCAATAATTTCATGTTTAACATAAGGAACTATAGCAAGTTCATCTCCATAAGCATAATTAATATTGGCATCATGGCCATAAAAATAGCAGGCATCATGTTCATCAAGGGAGGATATCTCAATCAAATCAACGGAAACATAATTATCTATAGATTCATGCATATCATTATTTTCTTCCAAAGCAACGGTCATTCTCTCAATAAATTCCTTAACATAGGCATTATGAGCATAGTTTTCATAGCAATATTTAAGTATGTCAAAATTTTCAGATTTGTATAGAGTAATATCATACTTTTCAATCAAAGAAGCAGCTTCATAAGCACCCTTAAAAGCAACAAATTCTTCAATTTGTTCGATATCATAGTAACTATAAACACCCTTTTCATAAGAAGATAAGATTTCATTATCATTAAACTCACATAGGTAGGCAAGGTGTTTTTTAGGGTTCTTAGAGCAACAAGTAAAATCACAAAGTTCACACAGATTCCAAGCATAACATAGCAAACAATTTATTTGATTCCATAAGAGTCTCCCTTTTTCAGAAAACGGTGACGCACAAAATGAACATGCTCATCTAAAGATTTTTTCCTCAACTAAACTAGTTGGGGTTTCAGCACGAGCACATATGGATCGAAGATGATCCAAGCATAAATCTTTAAGTGGATCCATAAACCTTTTTGTTTTTCATTTTCAATAAACACACAATTATACCAAGCAAACGAGCAAACAAACCAAGTAAGACATAAAGGCAAATGAAAAGAAGGCAAATATTTTTGTGCTTTTCTGAAACGTTCTAGAAGTGAGGGAGAGGAAAACGAGAGGCAAATGGCAAATAATGTAATGCAAGAGATGAGAGTTTGTGATGGGTACTTGGTAGGCTTGATGTAGATCACCCCGGCAACAGCGCCAGAAATTCTTCCTGCTACTTCTTGAGCTTGCGTTGGTTTTTCCCTTGAAGAGGAAAGGGTGATGCAGCAAAGTAGAGATAGGTATTTCCCTCAGTTAAGAACCAAGGTACCAATCCAGTAGGAGAAACACGCAAGTCCCCAATATATGCACCTACACAAATAGTCAAACACTTGCACCCAACGCAATAAAGGGGTTGTCAATCCCTTAACGGTCACTTGCAAAGGTGAGATCTGATAAAGATAGATATAAAAGATTACTAAAACGTAAAACAAAATAAAAGTAAATAAATTGCAGAAAGGTATTTTCGGTATATAGATCTGAAAATATATGAAGAAAAATAGACCTGGGGGCCATAGGTTTCACTAGAGGCTTCTCTCTTGAAGGCAAATAATACGGTGGGTGGACAAATTACTATCGAGCAATTGATAGAAAAGCGCAAAGTTATGACGATATCCAAGGCAGATATGAATATAGGCATCACGTCCGTGTCAAGTAGACCAACTCCTGCTTGTATCTATTACTATTACTCCACACATCGACCGCTATCCATCATGCATCTAGAGTATTAAGTTCAAAAGAACGGAGTAACACCTTAAGCAAGATGACATGATGTAGAGGGATAAACTCAAGCAGTATGATGAAAACCCCATCTTTTTACCCTTGATGGCAACAATACAAATACGTTCCTCACTACCCTACTTTGTCACTGGGTGAGGACACCGCAAGATTGAACCCAAAACTAAGCACCTCTCCCATTGCAAGAAAACCAATCTAGTTGGCAAAACCAAACAGATAATTTGAAGAGAAATAGAAAGATATCAAATCATGCATATAAGAATTCAGAGAAGATTCAAGCAATATTCATAGATAAGCTGATCATAAATCCACAATTCATCGGATCTCGACAAACACACCGCAAAAGAAGATTACATCGGATAGATCTCCAAGAACATCGAGGAGTGTTGGGGAACGTAGCATGCAATTTCAAAAAAAAAATCCTACGATCACGCAAGATCTATCTAGGAGATGCATAGCAACGAGAGGGGGAGAGTGTGTCCACGTACCCTCGTAGTCCGAAAGCGGAAGCATTAGTTTAACGTGGTTGATGTAGTCAACTGTCTTCGCGATCCAACCGATCAAGTACCGAACGTACGACACCTCCGATTTCAGCACACGTTTAGCTCGATGACGTCCCTCGAACTCTTGATCCAGCAAAGTGTCGAGGGAGAGTTTCGTTAGCACGACGGCATGGTGATGGTGATGGTGAAGTGATCCGCACAGGGCTTCGCCTAAGCACTGCGAATATGACTGGAGGAGTAAACGGTGGAGGGGGGCACCGCACATGGCTAAGAAACAATTGATGTACTTTGCGGTGCACCCCTGCTCTCATATATAAAGGAGGAGAGGGAGGAGGCCGGCCCTAGGGGCGCGCCATGGGGGGGAAACCGACTTGGACTCCTAGTCCTAGTCGCCCCCCCCTTCCTTCTTTCGAAGGGGAAGGAGAGGGAGAGGAAGAAGGAAAGGGGTCGCGCCCCCTCCCCTTGTCCAATTCGGACTGCCAATGGGGGGGCCACCCCTTGTGGGCTGCCCTCTCTCTCCCCTATGGCCCAAGTTGGCCCATTACTTTCCCCGGGGTGGTTCCGGTAACCTCTCGGTACTCCGATAAATATCCAAAACGCTCCAGAACCATTCCGATGTCCGAATACTATCGTCCAATATATAAATCTTTACCTCTCGACCATTTCGAGACTCCTCGTCATGTCCGTGATCTCATCCGGGACTCCGAACAAACTTTGGTCACCAAAACACATAACTCATAATACAAATCGTCATCGAACGTTAAGCGTGCGGACCCTACGGGTTCGAGAACTATGTAGACATGACCGAGACACCTCTTCGGTCAATAACCAATAGCGGAACCTGGATGCTCATATTGGCTCCCACATATTCTACGAAGATCTTTATTGGTCAAACTGTTATGACAGCATATGTTATTCCCTTTGTCATCGGTATGTTACTTGCCCGAAATTCGATCGTCGGTATCCTCATACCTAGTTCAATCTCGTTACCGGCAAGTCTCTTTACTCGTTCCGTAATGCATCATCTCGTAACTAACTTATTAGTCACATTGCTTGTAAGGCTTATTATGATGTGCAATACCGAGAGGGCCCAGAGATACCTCGCCGATATTCGGAGTGACAAATCCTAATCTCGATCTATGCCAACCCAACAAAACACCTTCGGAGATACCTATAGAGCATCTTTATAATCACCCATTTACGTTGTGATGTTTGATAGCACACAAGGTATTCCTCCGGCATTCGGGAGTTGCATAATCTCATAATATATAAGTCATGAAGAAAGCAATAGCAATAAAACTTAACGATCATTATGCTAAGCTAACGGAAGGGTCTTGTCCATCACATCATTCTCCTAATGATTTGATCCCATTCATCAAATGACAACACATGTCTATGGTTAGGAAACACAACCATCTTTGATTAACGAGCTAGTCTAGTAGAGGCTTACTAGGGACGCTTGATAACCCACAAGTATAGGGGATCGTAATAGTTTTCGAGGGTAGAGCATTCAACCCAAATTTAACGATTCGACACAAGGGGAGCCAAAGAATATTCTCAAGTATTAGCAGTTGAGTTTTCAATTCAACCACACCTGGATAACTTAATATCTGCAGCAAAGTATTTAGTAGCAAAGTAGTATGGAAGTAATGGTAACAGTGGCAAAAGTAACAGTAGCAGTTTTGTAGTAATTGTAACAGTGGCAACGGTAAAGTAACTAAGCAAAGATCAATATGTGAAAAGCTCGTAGGCATTGGATCAGTGATGGATAATTATGTCGGATGCGATTCTTCATGCAACGGTTATAACATAGGGTGACACAGAACTAGCTCCAGTTCATCAATGTAATGTAGGCATGTATTCCGGATATAGTCATCTTTTGTCCTACCCTCCCGTGGCAGCGGGGTCCTATTGGAAAGTAAGGGATATTAAGGCCTCCTTTTAATAGAGTACTGGACCAAAGCATTAACACTTAGTGAATACATGAACTCCTCAAACTACGGTCATCACCAGGAGTGGTCCCGATTATTGTCACTTCGGGGTTGCCGGATCATAACACATATTAGGTGACTATTGACTTGCAAGATAGGATCAAGAACTCACATATATTCATGAAAACATAATAGGTTCAGATCTGAAATCATGGCACTCGGGCCCTAGTGACAAGCATTAAGCATAGCAAAGTCATAACAACATCAATCTCATAACATAATGGATACTAGGGATCAAACCCTAACAAAACTAACTTAATTACATGATAAATCTCATCCAACCCATCACCGTCCAGCAAGCCTACGATGGAATTACTCACGCACGGCGGTGAGCATCATGAAATTGGTGATGGAGGATGGTTGATGATGAAGACGGCGATGGATTCCCCTCTCCGGAGCCCCGAACGGACTCCAGATCAGCCCTCCCGAGAGAGTTTAGGGCTTGGCGGCGGCTCCGTATCGTAAAACATAATGAATCCTTCTCTTTGATTTTTTTCTCCCCGAACATGAATATATAGAGTTGGAGTTGAGGTCGGTGGAGCACCAGGGGGCCCATGAGGCAGGGGGCGCGTCCAGAGGGGGCAGACGCGCCCCCCACCCTCGTGGATAGGGTGTGGCCCCTTGGTCTTGATTCTTTCACCAGTATTTTTTATAAATTCCAAAAATATTCTCCGTGAAGTTTCAGGTCATTCCGAGAACTTTTAGTTCTGCACAAAAATAACACCATGGCAATTTTGCTGAAAACAGTGTCAGTCCGGGTTAGTTCCATTCAAATCATGCAAGTTAGAGTCCAAAACAAGGGCAAAAGTGTTTGGGAAAGTAGATACGATGGAGACGTATCAACTCCCCCAAGCTTAAACCTTTGCTTGTCCTCAAGCAATTCAGTTGACAAATTGAAAGTGATAAAGAAAAACTTTTACAAAGTCTGTTTGCTCTTGTTGTTGCAAATATGTAAAGCCAGCATTCAACTTCTCAGCAAAGATTATGAACTAACCATATTCACAATAACACTTAGGTCTCATGTTTACTCATATCAATGGCATAATCAACTAGCGAGCAATAATAATAAATCTCGGATGACAACACTTTCTCAAAACAATCATAATATGATATAACAAGATGGTATCTCGCTAGCCCTTTCTGAGACCGCAAAACATAAATGCAGAGCACCTCTGAAGATCAAGGACTGACTAAACATTGTAATTCATGGTAAAAGAGATCCAGTCATACTTAATGTAAATTAATAGTAATGGATGCAAATGACCGCAGTGCTCTCCAGCTGGTGCTTTTCAATAAGAGGATGATGACTCAGCATAAAAGTAAATAGATAGGCCCTTCGCAGAGGGAAGCAGGGATTTGTAGAGGTGCTAGAGCTCGGTTTTTGAAATAGAGATAAATAATATTTTTAGTGGCATACTTTCGTTGTCAACATAACAACCGAGAGATCTCGATATCTTCCATGCTACACACATTATAGGCGGTTCCCAAACCGAATGGTAAAGTTTATACTCCCCCTCCACCAACAAGCATCAATCCATGGCTTGCCCGAAACAACGGGTGCCTCCAACTAACAACAGTCCTGGGGGAGTTTTGTTTGCAATTATTTTGATTTGGTTTGAGCATGGGACTGGGCATCCTGGTGACCAGCAATTTTCTCGTGAGTGAGGAGCGGAGTCCACTCCTCTTGAGAATAACCCGCCTAGCATGGAAGATACAGACAGCCCTAGTTGATACATGAGCTATTCGAGCATACAAAACAGAATTTCATTTGAAGGTTTAGAGTTTGGCACATACAAATTTACTTGGAACGGCAGGTACATACCGCATATAGGAAGGTATGGTGGACTCATATGGAATAACTTTGGGGTTTATGGAAGTGGATGCACAAGCAGTATTCCCGCTTAGTACAAGTGAAGGCTAGAAAAAGACTAGGAAGCGACCAACTAGAGAGCGACAACAGTCAATAAAATGCATTAAAATTAATCAACACTGAGTGCAAGCATGAGTAGGATATAATCCACCATGAACATAAATATCGTGGAGGCTATGTTGATTTTGTTTCAACTACATGCATGAACATGTGCCAAGTCAAGCCACTCGAATCGTTCAAAGGAGGATACCACCCTATGATACCACATCACAACCATTTTAATAGCATGTTTTTTTTGACTGGGAACTGTAGGGGAAACCCCCACAGCATATCAAAACTTTATTGATAAAAAGAGAGCCAGTACAAGCATAATGGGGGATTACAAGAGGTAATCAAAGTAAGCTAGGGGAAGAAGGAGAACTAACATTTTAATAGCATGTTGGCATGCAAGGTAAACCATTATAAACTCCTAGCAAATTAAGCATGGCATGAGCATTTATAATCTCTAATTGTCATTGTAAACATGTTTTATTCATAATAGGCTGAATCAGGAACGATGAACTAATCATATTTACAAAAACAAGAGAGGTCGAGTTCATACCAGCTTCTCTCATCTCAATCAGTCCATCATATATCGTCATTATTGCCTTTCACTTGCACGACTGGACGGTGTGGATAATAATAATAATAGTGCACGTGCATTGGACTAAGCTGGAATCTGCAAGCATTTAATACAAAGGAGAAGACAAGGTAATATAGGCTCTTGGTTAAATCAACAATAATGTATATAAGAGCCACTTCAACATTTTCATCATGGTCTTCTCCTCTCGACCCCCAAAGAAAAGAAAGGAAATAAAACTATTTACACGGAAAAGCTCCCAACAAGCAAAATAAGAACGAGAAATCTTTTTGGGTTTTCTTTTAATTATTACTACTACAGGCATGGAAAGCAAACTATCTAAAATCTACAACTAATTTTTTTTGGTTTTTCTTAAGGTTTTTCAAGCTCACAAGAAGAAAGCAGGAAAAGAAAATAAACTAGCATGGATAGTACAATGAAAAAGTATGAGCACCGACAACTAGAATGAGTGTGTGAACATGAATGTAATGTCGGTGAGAAATATGTACTCTCCAAAGCTTAGGCTTTTGGTTGTCCTTGGGTTTTATCTTGGGGTGCCTTGGGAATCCCCAAGCTTAGGATCTTGCCACTCCTTATTCCAAAATCCATCAAATCTTTACCCTTCACAACACAAAACTTCAACAGAAAATCTCATGAGCTCCGTTAGTGTAAGAAACAAGTCACCACTTTAAGGTACTGTAATGAACTCATTCTTTATTTGTATTGGTGTTAAACCTACTGTATTCCAACTTCTCTATGGTTCATACCCCCTAATACTAGCCATAGATTCGTTAAAATAAGCAAACAACACACGAAAAACAGAATCTGTCAAAAACAGAACAGTCTATAGCAATCTGATTCAAACGCAAACTTCTGTAACTCCAAAAATTCTGCAAAACTAGGAAGACCTAGATAATTTGTTTATTGATCTACTGAAATTGGAATCAGTATTTTATCACTCTCTGGTGATTTTTAACAATTGTTTTCGCGAGCAGAAAGTTTCTGTCTTTTTCAGCAAGATCAAATAATTATCATCCAAGAAGATCCTATAGGTTTTACTTGGAACAAGCACTAATTAAAACATAAAACTAAATCTAACCAGAGGCTAGATGAATTATTTATTACTAAACAGGAACGAAAAGCAAGGAACAAAAATAAAATTGGGTTTCCTCCCCACAAGCGCTATTGTTTAACGCCCCTAGCTAGGCATTTTTTATTGCAAGGATAATTCAGAAAACTGACAGAAAATACTATTTTTGCTTTATTTAATCTAAATAATAGAAAGTACAAAGAGGGTACAAAGAGTTGTGCTTTCTAACTTCATCCATCTCATGCTCATCAAAAGGAGTCAACTAACAAGGTTGATCAAGTCTTGTTAACAAACTCATTCCGAATCGCATGAAACTGGAGAATTTTCGAATAGCACTAGGTTACCTCAACGGGGATATGCACGTCACAACAATAAGAATATCATATTTCTTCTTGATAGTAGGAAGAGGAAATTCAAAACATCCAATTATAATAGTAGGAATTTTTCCAATAGAATTGATACTGTGGACTTGAGGTTGTTTCCTCGGAAAGTGTATCGTATGCTCATTACCATTAACATGAAAAGTGACATTGCCTTTGTTGCAATCAATAACAGCCCCTGCAGTATTCAAAAAGGGTCTACCAAGAATAATAGACATACTATCGTCCTCAGGAATATCAAGAATAACAAAGTCCATTAAGATAGTAACGTTTGCAACCACAACAGGCACATCCTCACAAATACCGACAGGTATAACAGTTGATTTATCGGCCATTTGCAAAGATATTTCAGTGGGTGTCAACTTATTCAAATCAAGTCTACAACATAAAGAGAGAGGCATAACACTAACACCGGCTCCGAGATCACATAAAGCAGTTTTAACATAGTTTCTTTTAATGGAGCATGGTGTTGGGAATCGTAGCATAATTTAAAATTTTCCTACGCTCACCAAGATGCATCTATGGAGTCTACTAGCAACGAGGGGAAAGGAGTGCATCTACATACCCTTGTAGATCGCGAGCGGAAGCGTTCCAATGAACGTGGATGACGGAGTCGTACTCGCCGTGATCCAAATCACCGATGACCGAGTGCCGAACGGACGGCACCTCCGCGTTCAACACACGTACGGTGCAGCGACGTATCCTCCTTCTTGATCCAGCAAGGGGGAAGGAGAGGTTGATGGAGATCCAATAGCACGACGGCGTGGTGGTGGATGTAGCGGGTCTCCGGCAGGGCTTCGCCGAGCTTCTGCGAGAAAGAGGTGTTGCAGGGGAGGAGGGAGGCGCCCAAGGCTGTAGGTTGCTGCTCTCCCTCCCCCCCCCCTTTATATAGGCCCCTGGGGGGTGCGCCAGCCCTGGGAGATGGGATCTCCAAGGGGGGGGCGGCGGCCAAGGGGGGAAGGGGTTGCCTTGCCCCCAAGGCAAGGGGGAAGCTCCCCCCCTAGGGTTCCCAACCCTAGGCGCATGGGGGGAGGCCCAAGGGGGGCGCCCCAGCCCACTAAGGGCTGGTTCCCTTCCACTTTCAGCCCACGGGGCCCTCCGGGACAGGTGGCCCCACCCGGTGGACCCCCGGGACCCTTCCGGTGGTCCCGGTACAATACCGGTAACCCCCGAAACTTTCCCGGTGGCCGAAACTTGACTTCCTATATATAATTCTTCACCTCCGGACCATTCCGGAACCTCTCGTGATGTCCGGGATCTCATCCGGGACTCCGAACAACTTTCGGCTTTCCGCATACATATATCTCTACAACCCTAGCGTCATCGGACCTTAAGTGTGTAGACCCTACGGGTTCGGGAGACATGCAGACATGACCGAGACGCCTCTCCGGTCAATAACCAACAGCGGGATCTGGATACCCATGTTGGCTCCCACATGTTCCACGATGATCTCATCGGATGAACCACGGTGTCGAGGATTCAATCAATCCGTATGCAATTCCCTTTGTCAATCGGTATGTTACTTGCCCGAGATTCGATCGTCGGTATCCCAATACCTTGTTCAATCTCGTTACCGGCAAGTCTCTTTACTCGTACCGCAATGCATGATCCCGTGACTAACGCCTTAGTCACATTGAGCTCATTATGATGATGGATTACCGAGTGGGCCCAGAGATACCTCTCCGTCACACGGAGTGACAAATCCCAGTCTCGATCCGTGCCAACCCAACAGACACTTTCGGAGATACCCGTAATGCACCTTTATAGTCACCCAGTTACGTTGTGACGTTTGGCACACCCAAAGCACTCCTACGGTATCCGGGAGTTGCACGATCTCATGGTCTAAGGAAAAGATACTTGACATTGGAAAAGCTCTAGCAAACGAAACTACACGATCTTTTATGCTATGCTTAGGATTGGGTCTTGTCCATCACATCATTCTCCTAATGATGTGATCCCGTTATCAATGACATCCAATGTCCATAGTCAGGAAACCATGACTATCTGTTGATCAACGAGCTAGTCAATTAGAGGCTTACTAGGGACACGTTGTGGTCTATGTATTCACACATGTATTACGATTTCCGGACAATACAATTATAGCATGAATAATAGACTATTATCATGAACAAAGAAATATAATAATAACTATTTATTATTGCCTCTAGGGCATATTTCCAACAGTCTCCCACTTGCACTAGAGTCAATAATCTAGTTACATTGTGATGAATCGAACACCCATTGCGTCCTGGTGTTGATCATGTTTTTCCCTAGGGAGAGGTTTAGTCAATGGATCTGCTACATTCAGGTCCGTATGTACTTTAAAAATATCTATGTCTCCATTTTGAACACTTTCACGAATGGAGTTGAAGCGACGCTTGATATGCCTGGTCTTCCTGTGAAACCTGGGCTCCTTCGCAAGGGCAATGGCTCCAGTGTTGTCACAGAAGAGAGTCATCGGGCCCGACGCATTGGGAATCACCCCTAGGTCGGTAATGAACTCCTTCATCCAGACTGCTTCCTGTGCTGCCTCCGAGGCTGCCATGTACTCCGCTTCACATGTAGATCCCACCACGACGCTTTGCTTGTAACTGCACCAGCTTACTGCTCCTCCATTCAATATATACACGTATCCGGTCTGTGACTTCGAGTCATCCAGATCTGTGTCGAAGCTAGCGTCGACGTAACCCTTTACGACGAGCTCTTCGTCACCTCCATAAACGAGAAACATATCCTTAGTCCTATTCAGGTACTTTAGGATATTCTTGACCGCTGTCCAGTGTTCCATGCCGGGATTACTTTGGTACCTTCCTACCAAACTTACGGCAATGTTTACATCAGGTCTGGTACACAGCATGGCATACATAATAGACCCTATGGCCGAGGCATAGGGGATGGCACTCATCTTTTCTCTATCTTCTGCCGTGGTCGGGCATTGAGCCATGCTCAACTGCACACCTTGCAATACAGGCAAGAACCCCTTCTTGGACTGATCCATACTGAACTTCTTCAATATCTTGTCAAGGTATGTACTCTGTGAAAGACCAATGAGGCGTCTTGATCTATCTCTATAGATCTTGATGCCTAATATATAAGCAGCTTCTCCAAGGTCCTTCATTGAAAAACACTTATTCAAATAGGCCTTTATACTCTCCAAGAATTCTATATCATTTCCCATCAATAGTATGTCATCCACATATAATATGAGAAATGCTACAGAGCTCCCACTCACTTTCTTGTAAACACAGGCTTCTCCATAAGTCTGTGTAAACCCAAACGCTTTGATCATCTCATCAAAGCGAATGTTCCAACTCCGAGATGCTTGCACCAGCCCATAGATTGAGCGCTGGAGCTTGCACACTTTGTTAGCATTCTTAGGATCGACAAAACCTTCCGGCTGCATCATATACAACTCTTCCTTAAGGAAGCCGTTAAGGAATGCCGTTTTGACGTCCATCTGCCATATCTCATAATCATAGTATGCGGCAATTGCTAACATGATTCGGACGGACTTCAGCTTCGCTACGGGTGAGAAAGTCTCATCGTAGTCAACCCCTTGAACTTGTCGATAACCCTTAGCGACAAGTCGAGCTTTGCAGATGGTCACATTACCATCCGCGTCCGTCTTCTTCTTAAAGATCCATTTGTTTTCTATGGCTCGCCGCTCATCGGGCAAGTCAGTCAAAGTCCATACTTTGTTTTCATACATGGATTCTATCTCGGATTTCATGGCTTCTAGCCATTTGTCGGAATCCGGGCCCGCCATCGCTTCTTCATAGTTCGAAGGTTCACCGTTGTCCAACAACATGATTTCCAGCACAGGGTTGCCGTACCACTCTGGTGCGGAACGTGTCCTTGTGGACCTACGAAGTTCAATAACTTGATCCGAAGCTTCATGATCATCATCATTAACTTCCTCCCCCGTCGGTGTAGGCACCACAGGAACATTTTCCCGCGCTGCGCTACTTTCCGGTTCGGAAGGGGTGACTATCACCTCATCAAGTTCCACTTTCCTCCCGCTCAATTCTTTCGAGAGAAACTCCTTCTCCAGAAAGGACCCGTTCTTGGAAACGAAGATCTTGCCTTCGGATCTGAGGTAGAAGGTATACCCAATAGTTTCCTTAGGGTATCCTATGAAGACGCATTTTTCCGACTTGGGTTCGAGCTTTTCAGGTTGAAGTTTCTTGACATAAGCATCGCATCCCCAAACTTTTAGAAACAACAGCTTAGGTTTCTTCCCAAACCATAATTCATACGGTGTCGTCTCAACGGATTTCGATGGAGCCCTATTTAAAGTGAATGCGGCAGTCTCTAAAGCATAACCCCAAAATGAGAGCGGTAAATCGGTAAGAGACATCATAGATCGCACCATATCCAATAGAGTGCGATTACGACATTCGGACACACCATTTCTCTGAGGTGTTCCAGGCGGCGTGAGTTTTGAAACTATTCCACATTTCCTTAAGTGTGTACCAAATTCGTGACTTAAATATTCTCCACCACGATCTGATCGTAAGAATTTTATTTTCCTGTCACGTTGATTCTCAACCTCACTCTGAAATTCCTTGAACTTTTCAAAGGTTTCAGACTTGTGTTAAATTAGGTAGACATACCCATATCTACTTAAATCATCAGTGAGAGTGAGAACATAACGATATCCTCCGCGAGCCTCAACACTCATTGGACCACACACATCGGTATGTATGATTTCCAACAAGTTGGTTGCTCGCTCCATTGTTCCGGAGAACGAAGTCTTGGTCATCTTACCCATGAGGCATGGTTCGCATGTGTCAAATGATTCGTAATCAAGAGACTCCAAAAGTCCATCTGCATGGAGCTTCTTCATGCGCTTGACACCAATGTGACCAAGGCGGCAGTGCCACAAGTATGTGGGACTATCGTTATCAACTTTACATCTTTTGGTATTCACACTATGAACATGTGTAACATCACGTTCGAGATTCATCAAAAATAAACCGTTGACCAGCGGGGCATGACCATAAAACATATCTCTCAAATAAATAGAACAACCATTATTCTCGGATTTAAATGAGTAGCCATCTCGAATTAAACGAGATCCAGATACAATGTTCATGCTCAAAGCTGGCACTAAATAACAATTATTGAGGTTTAAAACTAATCCCGTGGGTAGATGCAGAGGTAGCGTGCCGACGGCGATCACATCGACCTTGGAACCATTCCCGACGCGCATCGTCACCTCGTCCTTTGCCAGTCTCCCTTTATTCCGTAGTTCCTGCTTTGAGTTACAAATATGAGCAACCGCACCGGTATCAAATACCCAGGAGCTAGTACGAGTACTGGTAAGGTACACATCAATTACTTGTATATCACATATACCTTGGGTGTTGCCGGCCTTCTTCTTGTCCGCTAAATATTTGGGGCAGTTCCGCTTCCAGTGACCACTTCCCTTGCAATAAAAGCACTCAGTCCCGGGCTTGGGTCCATTCTTTGACTTCTTCCCAGTAACTGGTTTACCGGGCGCGGCAACTCCCTTGCCGTCCTTCTTGAAGTTCTTCTTACCCTTGCCCTTCTTGAACTTAGTGGTTTTATTCACCATCAACACTTGATGTTCTTTTCTGATCTCCCCTTCCGCTGATTTCAGCATTGAATATACCTCGGGAATGGTCTTTTCCATCCCCTGCATATTGTAGTTCATCACAAAGCTCTTGTAGCTTGGTGGAAGCGACTGGAGGATTCTGTCAATGACCGCGTCATCCGGGAGATTAACTCCCAGCTGAGACAAGCGGTTGTGCAACCCAGACATTCTGAGTATGTGCTCACTAACAGAACTGTTCTCCTCCATTTTACAGCTGAAGAACTTGTCGGAGACATCATATCTCTCGACCCGGGCATGAGCTTGAAAAACCAGTTTCAGCTCCTCGAACATCTCATATGCTCCATGTTTCTCAAAACGCTTTTGGAGACCCGGTTCTAAGCTGTAAAGCATGCCGCACTGAACGAGGGAGTAATCATCAGCACGTGATTGCCAAGCGTTCATAACGTCTTGGTTCTGTGGGATTGGTGCATCACCTAGCGGTGCTTCTAAGACATAATCTTTCTTGGCTACTATGAGGATGAGCCTCAGGTTCCGGACCCAGTCCGTATAATTGCTGCCATCATCTTTCAACTTGGTTTTCTCTAGGAAGGCGTTGAAATTGAGGACAACGTTGGCCATTTGATCTACAAGACATAGTGTAAAGATTTTAGACTAAGTTCATGATAATTGAGTTCATCTAATCAAATTATTTAATGAACTCCCACTCAGATAGACATCCCTCTCGTCATCTAAGTGAAACATGATCCGAGCTTAACTAGGCCGTGTCCGATCATCACGTGAGACGGACTAGTCAAGATCGGTGAACATCTCCATGTTGATCATATCTTCTATACGACTCATGCTCGACCTTTCGGTCCTCCATGTTCCGAGGCCATGTCTGTACATGCTAGGCTCGTCAAGTCAACCTAAGTGTATTGCGTGTGTTCCGAGGCCATGTCTGTACATGCTAGGCTCGTCAACACCCGTTGTATTCGAACGTTAGAATCTATCACACCCGATCATCACGTGGTGCTTCGAAACAACGAACCTTCGCAACGGTGCATAGTTAGGGTGAACACTTTCTTGAAATTATTATAAGGGATCATCCTACTTGCTACCGTCGTTCTAAGCAAATAAGATGCAAAAACATGATAAACATCACATGCAATCAAATAGTGACATGATATGGCCAATGTCATCATGCTCCTTTGATCTCCATCTTCGGGGCACCATGATCATCTTTGTCACCGGCATGACACCATGATCTCCATCATCATGATCTCCATCATTGTGTCTTCATGAATGTTGGGAATCGTAGCATAATTTTAAAATTTTCCTACGCTCACAAGATGCATCTATGGAGTCTACTAGCAACGAGGGGAAGGGAGTGCATCTACATACCGTTGTAGATCGCGAGCGGAAGCGTTCCAATGAACGTGGATGACGGAGTCGTACTCGCCGTGATCCAAATCACCGATGACCGAGTGCCGAACGTACGGCACCTCCGCGTTCAACACACGTACGGTGCAGCGACGTCTCCTCCTTTCTTGATCCAGCAAGGGGGGAGGAGAGGTTGATGGAGATCCAACAGCACGACGGCGTGGTGGTGGATGTAGCGGCTCTCCGGCAGGGCTTCGCCGAGCTTCTGCGCGAGAGAGAGAGGTGTTGCAGGGGAGGAGGGAGGCGCCAAAGGCTGTAGTATGCTGCCCTCCCTCCCCCCCTTTATATAGGCCCC
>NC_057802.1:425969911-426093920 GCF_018294505.1 Triticum aestivum | reverse complement strand
CTCCGTTTACACGGAGTGACAAATCCCAGTCTCGATCCGTGCCAACCCAACAGACACTTTCGGAGATACCCGTAATGCACCTTTATAGTCACCCAGTTACGTTGTGACGTTTGGCACACCCAAAGCACTCCTACGGTATCCGGGAGTTGCACGATCTCATGGTCTAAGGAAAAGATACTTGACATTGGAAAAGCTCTAGCAAACGAAACTACACGATCTTTTATGCTATGCTTAGGTTGGGTCTTGTCCATCACATCATTCTCCTAATGATGTGATCCCGTTATCAGTGACATCCTATGTCCATAGTCAGGAAACCATGACTATCTGTTGATCAACGAGCTAGTCAACTAGAGGCTTACTAGGGACAGGTTGTGGTCTATGTATTCACACATGTATTACGATTTCCAGACAATACAATTATAGCATGAATAAGAGACTATTATCATGAACACAGAAATATAATAATAACCATTTATTATTGCCTCTAGGGCATATTTCCAACAATGAAGTCATCACGCCAATGATTACTTCTACTTCTATGGCTAACGCGTTTAGCAACAAAGTAAAGTAATTTACATGGCGTTATTCAATGACATGCAGGTCATGCAAAATAATAAAGACAACTCCTATGGCTCCTGCCGGTTGTCATACTCATCGACATGCAAGTCGTGATTCCTATTATAAGAATATGATCAATCTCATACATCACATATATCATTCATCACATCTTCTGGCCATATCACATCACATAGCACTTGCTGCAAAAACAAGTTAGACGTCCTCTAATTGTTGTTGCAAGTTTTTACGTGGTTTGTAGGTTTCTAGCAAGAACGTTTCTTACTTACGTATGACCACAACGTGATTTGCCAATTTCTATTTACCCTTCATAAGGACCCTTTTCATCGAATCCGTTCCGACTAAAGTAGGAGAGACAGACACCCGCTAGCCACCTTATGCATCTAGTGCATGTCAGTCGGTGGAACCTGTCTCACGTAAGTGTACGTGTAAGGTCGGTCCGGGCCGCTTCATCCTACAATGCCGCCGAAACAAGAAAAGACTAGTAGCGGCAAGAAGAATTGGCAAACTCAACGCCCACAACTTCTTTGTGTTCTACTCGTGCATAGTAACTACGCATAGACCTGGCTCATGATGCCACTGTTGGGAATCGTAGCATAATTTAAAATTTTCCTACGCTCACCAAGATGCATCTATGGAGACTACTAGCAACGAGGGGAAAGGAGTGCATCTACATACCCTTGTAGATCGCGAGCGGAAGCGTTCCAATGAACGTGGATGACGGAGTCGTACTCGCCGTGATCCAAATCACCGATGACCGAGTGCCGAACGGACGGCACCTCCGCGTTCAACACACGTACGGTGCAGCGACGTCTCCTCCTTCTTGATCTAGCAAGGGGGAAGGAGAGGTTGATGGAGATCCAACAGCACGACGGCGTGGTGGTGGATGTAGCGGGTCTCCGGCAGGGCTTCGCCGAGCTTCTACGAGAGAGAGAGAGAGAGAGAGGTGTTGCAGGGGAGGAGGGAGGCGCCCAAGGCTGTAGGTTGCTGCCCTCTCTCCCCCCCTTTATATAGGCCCCTGGGGGGGTGCGCCAGCCCTGGGAGATGGGATCTCCAAGGGGGGGGCGGCGGCCAAGGGGGGAAGGGGTTGCCTTGCCCCCCAAGGCAAGGGGGAAGCTCCCCCCCTAGGGTTCCCAACCCTAGGTGCATGGGGGGAGGCCCAAGGGGGGCGCCCCAGCCCACTAAGGGCTGGTTCCCTTCCACTTTCAGCCCACGGGGCCCTCCGGGACAGGTGGCCCCACCCGGTGGACCCCCGGGACCCTTCCGGTGGTCCCGGTACAATACCGGTAACCCCCGAAACTTTCCCGGTGGCCGAAACTTGACTTCCTATATATAATTCTTCACCTCCGGACCATTCCGGAACCTCTCGTGACGTCCGGATCTCATTCGGGACTCTGAACAACTTTCGGTTTTCCGCATACATATATCTCTACAACCCTAGCGTCACCGGACCTTAAGTGTGTAGACCCTACGGGTTCGGGAGACATGCAGACATGACCGAGACGCCTCTCCGGTCAATAACCAACAGCGGGATCTGGATACCCATGTTGGCTCCCACATGTTCCACGATGATCTCATCGGATGAACCACGATGTCGAGGATTCAATCAATCCGTATGCAATTCCCTTTGTCAATCGGTATGTTACTTGCCCGAGATTCGATCGTCGGTATCCCAATACCTTGTTCAATCTCGTTACCGGCAAGTCTCTTTACTCGTACCGCAATGCATGATCCCGTGACTAACGCCTTAGTCACATTGAGCTCATTATGATGATGCATTACCGAGTGGGCCCATAGATACCTCTCCGTCACACGGAGTGACAAATCCCAGTCTCGATCCGTGCCAACCCAACAGACACTTTCGGAGATACCCGTAATGCACCTTTATAGTCACCCAGTTACGTTGTGACGTTTGGCACACCCAAAGCACTCCTACGGTATCCGGGAGTTGCACGATCTCATGGTCTAAGGAAAAGATACTTGACATTGGAAAAGCTCTAGCAAACGAAACTACACGATCTTTTATGCTATGCTTAGGATTGGGTCTTGTCCATCACATCATTCTCCTAATGATGTGATCCCATTATCAATGACATCCAATGTCCATAGTCAGGAAACCATGACTATCTGTTGATCAACGAGCTAGTCAATTAGAGGCTTACTAGGGACACGTTGTGGTCTATGTATTCACACATGTATTACGATTTCCGGACAATACAATTATAGCATGAATAATAGACTATTATCATGAACAAAGAAATATAATAATAACTATTTATTATTGCCTCTAGGGCATATTTCCAACACATGGTATAGTTGGTACTCCTGGATCTCCTAGTTTCTTTGGTATTCCACCCTTAAAAGTATAATTAGCAAGCATGGTCGAAATTTCAGCTTCCCGTATTTTTCTTTTATTTGTAACAATGTCCTTCATGTACTTAGCATAAGGATTCATTTTAAGCATATCAGTAAAACGCATACGCAAGAAGATAGGTCTAATCATTTTAGCAAAGCGCTCAAAATCCTCATCATCCTTTGTCTTGGATGGTTTAGGAGGAAAAGGCATGGGTTTCTGAACCCATGGTTCTCTTTCTTTACCGTGCTTCCTAGCAACAAAGTCTCTCTTATCAAAACGTTGATTCTTTGATTGTGGGTTATCAAGATCAACAACAGGTTCAATCTCTACATCATTGTTATTGCTAGGTTGAGCGTCAACATGAACATCATCATTAATGTTATCACTAGGTTCATGTTCATCACCAGATTGTGTTTCAGCATCAGAAATAGAAATATCATTGGGATTCTCAGGTGTGTCAAAAACAGGTTCACTAGAAGCATGCAAAGTCCTGTCATTTTTCTTTTTCTTCTTCTTAGAAGGACTAGGTGCATCAACATTAGTTCTCTGAGAATCTTGCTCAATTCTCTTAGGGTGGCCCTCAGGATACAAAGGTTCCTGAGTCATTCTACCCCCTCTAGTCACAACTCTAATAGCATTATCATTTTTCTTACTATTTAATTCATTGAACAAATCATTTTGAGCATTAAGCACTTGTTCTACTTGAGTGGTGACCATAGAAGCATGTTTACTAATAAGTTTGAGTTCACCTTTAACTCTAGACATATAATCACTCAAGTGTTCAATCATATAAGTATTACGTTTCAATTGTCTACCAACATAAGCATTGAAGTTTTCTTGTTTAACAATAAAATTATCAAACTCATCTAAGCATTGGCTAGCAAACTTATAACGAGGAATATCACCTTCATCAAATCTATAGAGAGAATTTACCTTCACTACCTGTGTCGGGTTATCAAGACCATGTATTTCTTCAATAGGTGGTAAATTCTTAACATCTTCAGCTTTAATACCTTTTTCTTTCATAGATTTCTTTGCCTCTTGCATATCTTCAGGACTGAGATATAGAATACCCCTTTTCTTTGGAGTTGGCTTAGGAGTTGGTTCAGGAAGTGTCCAATTATTTTCATTAGTCAACATATTATTCAATAGCAATTCAGCTTGATCAATAGTTCTTTCCCTGAAAACACAACCAACACAACTATCCAGGTGGTCTCTCGAAGCATCGGTTAGTCCATTATAAAAGATATCAAGTATTTCATTTTTCTTGAGAGGATGATCAGGCAAAGCATTAAGTAATTGGAGAAGCCTCCCCCAAGCTTGTGGGAGACTCTCTTCTTTAATTTGCACAAAATTATATATTTCCCTTAAGGCAGCTTGTTTCTTATGAGCGGGGAAATATTTAGCAGAGAAGTAATAAATCATATCCTGGGGACTACGCACACAACCAGGATCAAGAGAATTAAACCATGTTTTAGCATCACCCTTTAATGAGAACGGAAATAATTTAAGGATATAGTAGTAGTGAGTTTTCTCATCATTAGTGACTGGGGTGGCTATATCATTTAATTTAGTAAGATGTGCCACAACAGTTTCAGATTCATAGCCATAAAAAGGATCAGATTCAACAAAAGTAATTATCTCGGGATCGACAGAGAAATCATAATCCTTATCAGTAATACAAATAGGTGAAGTAGCAAAAGCAGGATCATATTTCATTCTAGCATTCAAAGATTTTTCTTTCAGCTTAGCTAATAATTTCTTAAGATCATTCCTATTATTGCAAGCAAGAAAGTCTCTAGCAGTTTCTTCATCCATAACATAACCCTCAGGCACAACAGGCAATTCATATCTAGGGGGAGAATCTTCATCATCACTTTCATCAATATTATCAGTTTCAATAATTTCATTCTCTCTAGCCCTAGCAAGTTGTTCATCAAAAAATTCACCTAGTGGCACAGTATTATCAAGCATAGAAGTAGTTTCATCATAAGTATCATGCATAGCAGAAGTGGCATCATCAATAACATGCGACATATCAAAATTAATAGCAGAAGCAGGTTTAATTAGGTGTCGCAAGTTTACTCAAAATAGAAGGAGAATCAAGTGCAGAGCTAGATGGCAGTTCCTTACCTCCCCTCGTAGTTGAGGGATAAATCTTGGTTTTCTCGTCTTTCAAGTTCCTCATAGTGATCAGCAGATATAAATCCCAAGTGACTCAAAGAATAGAGCTATGCTCCCCGGCAACGGCGCCAGAAAATAGTCTTGATAACCCACAAGTATAGGGGATCGCAACAGTTTTCGAGGGTAGAGTATTCAACCCAAATTTATTGATTCGACACAAGGGGAGCCAAAGAATATTCTCAAGTATCAGCAGTTGAGTTGTCAATTCAACCACACCTGGATAACTTAATATCTACAGCAAAGTATTTAGTAGCAAAGTAGTATGGAAGTAACGGTAACAGTGGCAAAAGTAACAGTAGCAGTTTTGTAGTAATTGTAACAGTGGCAACGGTAAAGTAACTAAGCAAAGATCAATATGTGAAAAGCTCGTAGGCATTGGATCAGTGATGGATAATTATGTCGGATGCGATTATTCATGCAACGGTTATAACATAGGGTGACACAGAACTAGCTCCAATTCATCAATGTAATGTAGGCACGTATTCCGAATATAGTCATACGTGCTTATGGAAAAGAACTTGCATGACATCTTTTGTCCTACCCTCCCGTGGCAGCGGGGTCATATTGGAAACTAAGGGATATTAAGGCCTCCTTTTAATAGAGTACCGGACCAAAGCATTAACACTTAGTGAATACATGAACTCCTTAAACTACGGCCATCACCGGGAGTGGTCCCGATTATTGTAACTTCGGGGTTGCCGGATCATAACACATAGTAGGTGACTATTGACTTGCAAGATAGGATCAAGAACTCACATATATTCATGAAAACATAATAGGTTCAGATCTGAACTCATGGCACTCGGGCCCTAGTGACAAGCATTAAGCATAGCAAAGTCATAGCAACATCAATCTCATAACATAATGGATACTAGGGATCAAACCCTGACAAAACTAACTCGATTACATGATAAATCTCATCCAACCCATCACCGTCCAGCAAGCCTACGATGGAATTACTCACGCACGGCAGTGAGCATCATGAAATTGGTGATGGAGGATGGTTGATGATGACGATGGCGACGGCTCCCCTCTCCGGAGCCCCGAACGGACTCCAGATCAGCCCTCCCGAGAGAGTTTAGGGCTTGGCAGCGGCTCCGTATCATAAAACGCGATGAATCCTTCTCTCTGATATTTTTCTCCCCGAACATGAATATATAGAGTTGGAGTTGAGGTCGCTGGAGCACCAGGGGGCCCACGAGGCAGGGGGCGCGCCCCCTCCCTCATGGACAGGGTGTGGGCCCCCTGGTCTTGATTCTTTCGCCATTATTTTTTATAAATTCCGAAAATATTCTCCGTGAAGTTTCAGGTCATTCCGAGAGCTTTTATTTCTGCACAAAAATAACACCATGGCAATTCTGCTGAAAACAGCGTCAGTCCGGGTTAGTTCCATTCAAATCATGCAAGTTAGAGTCCAAAACAAGGGCAAAAGTGTTTGGGAAAGTAGATACGATGGAGACGTATCAACGCTGTCTTGTCTATGTATCCACACATGTATCAAGTTTCTGGTTAATACAATTCTAGAATGAATAATAGATATTTATCATGATATATGGAAATATAAATAACAACTTTATTATTGCCTCTAGGGCATATTTCCTTCAGTCTCCCACTTGCACTAGAGTCAATAATCTAGATTACATTGTAATGATTCTTACACCCATGGAGTCTTGGTGCTGATCATGTTTGCTCGTGGAAGAGGCTTAGTCAACGGGTCTGCCACATTCAGATCCGTATGTATTTTGCAAATCTCTATGTCTCCCTCCTTGACTTGATCACGGATGGATTTGAAGCATCTGTTGATGTGTTTGGTTCTTTTGTGAAATCTGGATTCGTTCGCCAAGGCTATTGCTCCAGTATTGTCACAAAAGATTTTCATTGGACCTGATGCACTAGGTATTACACCTAGATCGGATATGAACTCCTTCATCCAGACTCCTTCATTCACTGCTTCCGTAGCAGCTATGTACTCCGCTTCACACGTAGATCCCGCCACGACGCTTTGCTTGCAACTGCACCAACTGACAGCTCCACCATTCAATATAAATACGTATCTGGTTTGTGACTTAGAGTCATCCGGATCAGTGTCAAAGCTAGCATCGACGTAACCATTTACGACGAGCTCTTTGTCACCTCCATAAACGAGAAACATATCCTTAGTCCTTTTGAGGTACTTCAGGATGTTCTTGACCGCTGTCCAGTGATCCACTCCTGGATTACTTTGGTACCTCCCTGCTATACTTATAGCAAGGCACACATCAGGTCTGGTACACAGCATGGCATACATGATAGAACCTATAGCTGAAGCATAGGGAATGACTTTCATTTTCTCTCTATCTTCTGCAGTGGTTGGGCATTGAGTCTGACTCAACTGCACACCTTGTAACACAGGCAAGAACCCTTTCTTTGATTGATCCACTTTGAGCTTCTTCAAAATCTTATCAAGGTATGTGCTTTGTGAAAGTCCAATTAAGCGTCTTGATCTATCTCTATAGATCTTAATGCCCAATATATAAGTAGCTTCACCGAGGTCTTTCATTGAAAAACTCTCATTCAAGTATCCTTTTATGCTATCTAGAAATTCTATATCATTTCCAATCAACAATATGTCATCCACATATAATATTACACTATTGCATGATGCTGCTAACGCGACACTACGATCAGAGACCCTTCGACGAAACTGTGTGTGATGCAATAATCGCAAACGGTGGTGTAAAAAAACCGTCAAAAAGGTGCAAAACTTTTGCGATGACGGATGCATCAAACACGGTTCAGATTTTAGTTGCGTGTGCGATGCAGGGCATACGGTTCAGTTCAATTAACTGCTTGCGATTAGACAGAACAACAGAAACGGGCAGCCATATCAATGTGTGTGTGATATACGACATACAGTTCGCTCCGATGAATTGTGCCGAGGCTTGAGTAGTCATCAGATGGGTGACCGGATGGGAAGTGGCCTCGATGTTAAATTAACTGATGTGATGGGTCACCGTAAACATTTAATTGCGTTGAATATATATAGTGCTCCATCATATTAGTTGAATTAACCTCGAGGTCCTTATGATGGGTCACCGCAGGGCCTGGCCAGCGGTGGGAATAGTAGGGGCGGTGAGGCCTCCGCGGCAGCACAGCCGGCCACGGGAGGCAGGAGCAGGCGGCACGACCGGCGCTGCTTTGGGCGGCTGGAGCAAGAAGACCAGAGGTTGAAGAAGCACTACGGCCGTTGGATGGACATCGTACGGTCACTGGAGCTAGAATCGTTCATATTGACTAAGTTGACAAAGCCCTCCGTCCCCGTCAACTTAGTAGGCCCACAAGTCAGCCTCCCACCAAGGTGGGTTCCAGCTAGCAGGGGGAGTATTCATTTTTTTGTGCGTAATAAGGAGGCACTTCCGGTGGGTCCGAGCTGACAGCGGGGGGAACGTTTTTTTTTGGGAAATACGGTGGCCCGTCCGGTGGGTCCCAGCAGTCAGGGGGGAAACATTTTTTCGCGAAATAAGGTGGCCCGTCCGGTGGGTCCCCGCTGTCAGGTGGAGGAATAATTATTTTGCACGTAATAAGGAGGCACTTCCTTGCGGCCGCCGTGGACCCAGCTGTCAGCCTCTCCACGTACAGTACTCTTCCGATGGAAGTCGGTCCTTGACCACGTAGACCATGCCGTGCCGAGAGCACCAGGGCGGTGGACGACGGCGAGGCCTGGGAAGGGGACGATGCGGAGCCGGGGAAGACGCAGCAGTTGAAGCCCGCGCGGAGAGGAGTACGAGGGTTCACTGGTTCGGCTGCGGTGTGAGGCTATCGTCGCCGCAGAATAACAGGGGGTGTGGGTGAGTGGAGGGATGGCCTGGCCAACGGTGGGAGTAGTATGGGGGCGGTGAGGCCTCGTGGCAGCACAGCCGGCCACGGGAGGCAGGAGCAGGCGGCACGACCGGCGCTGCTTTGGGCGGCTAGACCAAGAAGACCAGAGGTTGAAGAAGCACTACGGCCGTTGGATGGACATCGTACGGTCACTGAAGCTAGAATCGTTTATATTGACTAAGTTGACAAAGCCCTTGGTACGCTCCAACTTAGTAGGCCCACAGGTCAGCCTCCGAAACGGTGCGCCCGAGATGTCAGGGGGAGGAATCATTTTTTGGGCGGCCGAAGCTAAGAATATCCGAGATTGAAGAAGAAGCACGACATCCGTTGGATAGACATCCAACGGCCACTGCTGCTAGAACCGTGTGTTGACTATAATAAGTTGACAAAGCCTTGCATACGCGTCAACTTATTTTTTTAGGGGACGCGTCACTTAGTAGGCCCACAAGTGTGTGGCAGAGAACTTATAGCCCATTTGCGTTTTGTAAGAATGTACAGGCCATTTTTGAGTTCTAATGGAATTTACAACAGCCCATTTACAGTTTGTTAAAAGTACATCCCATTTTCTAGCTAGGACAACGATTAATAATTCCAACCAACCGTTGAAGACAGAATTCAATAAATTTTCCCACATTTTGATGGGATCCGAAATATTTTTATCCCGAAATTTCTAGTCAGATTAAATATAAATTTGTATTACGTAAAAATCCAACGAAACATTGCGCGCGCAACAATGAAAATTTAAGATTTTCAAAATCCATAAATAATATTTTATAAACTAATTTCGTGTTTGGTGCATTTTTTTATAGTTACTGCCTAGTTTTTATAATTACATCCCATTTATTATTTTTAAAGTCCATTTTCCTGTTAAGCCTAATGCATCCCTCCTAGGAAAGATTTGTAGCCCAGCGGGGCAGAGAATAACAAGTTGACCTTGCCTGGGTATTCCTCAAAAAGACGTATAGCTGGGCTAGCCATTTTCATCTTGAAAAAATTAGTATCTGGGCTGGATATCTGGCCTGGGCTAGACGGGCCATAGCCCGCCTAGTTAATACCCTGCTCTCCTCTGAACAACAACGAAATCATCGCCAAGAAAAACTCTGCAGTGCTCACGCCTCAAAAACACAAATACTGCTCGAGCTGCTTGGTCCCAGCTGTCGGCCGCACCTTGTGCAATTCTCTCGTTTATATTGACTACATAGGTTGACAATGGTGTGGGACCGTGATGTCAGGAAACTAGGAGAAAGCAAAAAAAATATAGTTGTACATAATAAGGAGGCACTTGCGTACGTACGGCTATGGCCCTAGTGGGTCCCTAGTGTCATCCAGTCAAAATAAAGTCATCTCCTGAATCCTCATGTTCGTTGACGATGTTAACAATGCTCGGCGCCACTGCGAGCGCAACAACTCGACGGACAACAGAGAGGGCCTCGCGGGCCCTACGGATGGTCTGATACAGCGCCCGCTGCTCATTCAGGAAGCCAGGATCATCGGACACCTATGAGCACCTTCGAGAAACTGAGACGGCATGAAACGGTAAGGTCGCGCTCGGGAGCTCTGGTTTATTTCAAACATGTATTAACATACAAGTGTAATTTACTCATCATCGGAAACAACGCGTAAAATACAGGCATAATGAAACCGAGGGCCCGAGGTCTGTAAGTAAAACCGGCGGGTTACGCGTGTAATTTGAGAGACCAGTGTATATTTTACGAGCACTGCTATATGGACGACATTACTAGACGATACATGCACGACGTGCGTATCATGCCATCCATGGGCAAGGCTGAAACAGCAGCTAACGGCTGGATTAGCAATCGTCTGAGTGTCGTTCAGCGTTTTTATCGTGTGTGAAGTACTTCCGATATTTTACTAGTCGAAATCGACCAACCAAGCGCCTTCGCCCGAGACCATCTGCTTTAATTTACAAGCGTCAGTTTTACAAGCGGTTTTGGTTGGAAAACGACGATCCAATCACGGCCTAATATCATGAGTTGGTCGGAAGATCATATGGTTTCACGTCTAACCTACCAGGCTATGAATGAAACATCAGACGATGAACTTCTTAAGCACAGAAACAACAGAAGAGGATGATCTTCTTAACAAGCAAATCACTGGCATTAGATCGACATGCAAAACAATACGAAGCATTATTCTCAGGAGGCACGGTGAACAGCTCGTGATGCCGCATGCCACAACATTCCAAGCTCAACTTTGCAATCAAACACAAGGCCTGGCATTACATAGACAATATTCAGAACAAACTCTTAACACAGGAATATCTCAGCAGAGTAACTATTTACTTCTAAACTGAACACAGGAATAGGAAAAAACACTCGACGCTGCTCACAGCAAGGGCGTCCCACTCAAAAATATCAAATGCATGTCTTTTGGCTAACATCAATGAGCAAATTTTGACAAGGTTTTCCAATTCCAATATATTAAACTAACGTCTTCTTGCTAACATCAATGATTAAACTTTGACAAGCTTTTCCCATTCAAAATATGTAATGCCTATGATCGTGGAGTCCTGTCGTAGCTTCTTGTACTTGTTTGGGCACTTTTTGCCCAGGGCACTCCACGTGTTGTTAAATTGCCAATGGTCTCTGCAGACTAGTCATGTCACCGGTGTCTAATAATACTCTGTAAAGCTTCTCGGTCATTCATTCTGTAATGTAGCGCAAACAGTGACTGCTTCTTTCTGCAAAGTGGAACGACCAACTGGACCCAGTAATGCAGCAATTTGCCTTGGACACATTGGCTCCTTTTGTGCAATTCAACTAAAATCGAAGTCGGAATAAAACCGAGCTTTAATTTTGATATCCCTGTAAGCAACAATAGGTATAAGGGAAACAATTACTGAGAAATAACGGTTGATGACTTGTACTCCCAGAAGAAAAGCATCTACTGATCTACTTTATCTTAATGGGAAACAAAGCAGGAGAGTAGCAATTCTCCATCAGTGTGATTCATTCATATTGACTGAGACATTATCTTAACAATGCCTTGTTTCAACATGTATAAAGAACGACAAAGCAGAAAAGTACCATTCCTAAAACAATGCAACTGATTCATTTTAACAGAGACATGATCTTAACAATACCTTGATTAAACATGTAGAAAGAACTACAAAGTAGGATAGTACCATTCATAACAAGTGTTGTAGTTTTGAACTAAGATTCAGTAGTTAATTAATTCTGAGAGTGGCATTGCTTAATTTTACCAGCGGCATTAGATTAACGAAAAGCATAAACAGTTCCAGGGGAGAGTGGGCGCAACAACAGTATGTGCTTCCATCTACTTATAAAGGGGGTGATGCAGAGTTTGTTGTAACAAAGCAACAAGCATCATGTCTGGGTTGGTCCCATTTTTGTTCACTACTTAATGGGAAAAGACAGCAATACAATAGCTTCAATTCAACATTTATTTAAAACAGTACCAATACAAGTAGCACAACATCTCAAAGCACACTGCACAATCATGTGGATGAAGGCCTGTACTGACCTTTCATGAGACGGACAAGATAAAATACAAATCTGCCAACACGAATAGGAAATCCAATCTCGTTTTGTGCAGTTGCACTGAAATCAAGCAAAGTGTTTCGCGTAGCGAAGCAAAATGTCGCAATAGCAACAAGTTGAATAGATATACCTGTTTAAACAGAGGCAAAAAAGGAATCAATTACTGGCTAATAAAGGAGGATGAAACATGCGGCCACAAAAATGGTAATCCCGCCAATCCCTAACAAGTGTTGCAGTTTTGAAATAAGATTCAGTAGTTAATTCTGAGAGTGGCATCAATTACTGGCTTATAAAGGGGGTGATGTTGAATTTGTTGTAACAAAGCAACAAGCATCATGTCTGGGTTGGTCCCATTTTTGTTCACTACTTAATGGGAAAAGACAGCAATACAATAGCTTCAATTCAACATTTATTTAAAACAGTACCAAAACAAGTAGCACAACATCTCAAAGCACACTGCACATCATGTGGTTGAGACCAAGATTTGAAACAACTTGCCACGAAGACTGGAAACAAATCTCGATCTCCTTTTGTGCAGTTCCACCAAAATTAAGCAAAGTCACCGGTGTGACATTCAAGTTGAACTGCACAAAACACTCTTAAAACATAAGTGTTTCGAGTAGCGAAGCAAAATGTCGCAATAGCAACAAGTTGAATCGATAGCCCTGTTTTAACAGAGGCAAAAAAGGAAACAATTACTTGCCGATAAAGGAGGATGAAACAAACGGTGATAGAAAGAAGCATCTAACTTATCTTGGATGGAAAACAAAGTAGGACAGTAGCATTTCTAAAACGGTTGCATTGATTCATATTAACAGAGACATTCTCTTGAAACAACATTCGTTAAAAAAATGTAATTTACTTTTAACAGTGGCATTGCTTCAATTTTCCGGCGGCATTCTTAGATTAACAACAGCAAAATAGCTGTATGGGACATGCCAGCACCATGTGCGTCCACACGTATAAATGGGTGATGCAGAGTATGTAGCCAAGCAGCATATATGCGCTAGTCCCATATTTGTTCTCTTTGAACCTTCTTCGTATGTGAGGGCAGCAAATCTAGTCCTACACAAACTACCCAACCCCCCAGTTTCTTTCCCTTTTCAACAAAGAGATCGGTTCCTTACAAATGTGTGTACTGGGTTACCCCCTTTTCCCTTTTCGACCTACAAAGCGGCTGGATAGCCAGTCTATACTACTTTCCGCCCCTCGTTTCCTCATTGAACCACGTCCTAGATTCTTGCTCCAGCCCACCGCACCCTTCTTTCCTCTTTGAACCAAGACCTAGATTCGACTACAGATCAAAAAAGATCCACATGCAGCTAGAGCAACGACGGTTTCAAAGAAACTTATACCTTAGGGTCGTCGGGATGTGGCAAGGCGTGCGGCGGGAGCCCGGATCTTCCCACACTACGTACGGCAGCGAGGAAGAAGGGGTCGGTGGCCCTCCCGCACAGGCGCTGGGTGAAAGAGAACAGCGCAGCCGGCAGTGGATTGCCTCCCTCGCCGAAGGCGATAGAGTGAACACTGCACCTCCTCCCCTTCCCGGTGCGACGGGATACGGATGCCTCCTTCACCAGCTGTGAGGGGGAGAGAGAGACAAGAGGCCAACGCGGTCTTGTTTAGATCTGGTGAAGAGAGGGTGAGAGACTGTGAATATAGCAAACCCTAGCAAATGAACGCTGAGCCTCCAGCGTGTAACATATATGGAGAGGGTGAGAGAGCGAGACGCGAGAAACTCTATCAAACAAGAGGCTATAATGGAGTAAAAATTCTCTCCATAGCAGTGGTTTTAAATAGAATACGTGCGTTCCCGGAAAAAAGAAACAAAAACTGGCGGACAATTTTTTAAGGGTCTGTCTAGGACACATCTAGATGTGACATAGTTATGTCACATCTAAGTTGATGTCCACTCTGTTTGTGGTCTATTTTTTCCTAGTTTTTTTGTTTCTTGTTGCTACATTATATACTTGTGGGAGCTTAGATGTGATATCCTTAAATAACATCTAGATGTGAATTACACAAACTGATTTTCTAACGTACCAAGAAAGAAAACTCGATCAAAAACACGCCCCCGCTTCCAGGTCGCGAGAGTCGTCGTGCGCACACACATAGACATAGACATGCATATCCGTGTTTACGTAAAATTCCATTTCCATCTCCATCTCCAATCATATTTGTCCAACTGGCACATTATTTACATTGTTAATTATATACGCAGCAATATTAACGTACAACATCTCTTGTTTGCGCACGTCCGGACCGCTGCCACGGCCAGTCCTGACCAACCCGAACCCTCTTCATCACCCGCACGTGCTTCCTGCCCGAAACGGTCAGTGCCGCATTCATGCCCGCCAGAGCGGACGCGACCTCTCACTGGCGTCGGCATTGAAGCGGCGCGCCGGCCGAGAGAGCGTCGCCCGCGCCGCTTCCGGGTGCACGCGGCTGCTCCGCGTTCAAAGGTCGCAATAGCTGGCTACACCATGCATGTAAAAAGTTCTTGGGAGTCCGTGCTACAGCTAGCTGTCCTCCCCCAACTCGTCAATCTCTTCTAGTACTGCTAGTACACCATGGCGCGATCCATCGACAAGCAGGTGGGAAAGTTATCGTATACTCGGTTTGCAGTGAGTGGCATGCCGAGCGACCGTGTGGGGTCGAGCCGTGGAGGAGGGTGAGACACGAACATGACAAACGTGATTTAAAAGTTGTTTTTGCTCGATGGCGCGATCCAACGAAATGAAACGTTGGTTTCTCTCCGTTTCCATTTTTTCTCCGGAAAAACGGAAACTTTCCACTCCATTTTCATTCCTATTCCAAGGTTGCCCCGTTACAACATTCCATCAAATACAAAGGAAAACTAACACGCATGCTGATGCATCTCAATGATTCACAGATCATAGCCAATATTTACTTCATAACTAAAGAAAAAAGTTGTGAGAGCGTGTACGAAAGAAAAACTACTGATGGGGTCACTACGACTTAAACCCTAAACATGATTTAATTTCCTGGCCAGGTAGAACCTGTCGAAGGAAAGATGGCTGGCACCCTCGGATCATACGATGCTTTTGTGCAGTTCCACTAAAATCGACCTAAGCATCCCTGATGGCAAAGATATTGAAGAAGTGTGATTAGAATAATAGTACTGGCACTAGTTCATGAGACATAAACTCATCACAAGTAGAAGCCGGGAGAAGTAGAGAAAGATCGACATGGAGATGGAGCTACGGCAGTGGAGCAAGCCGGCTCCAAAAGGAAGATGGACTACCTGGGACGTCGGGCTGTAGCTAGAAGGGCGGTTGGGACGCGGCATCGGCCCATACCACGGTGACCCCCGATTGGGACGCACTGACTGTGGGTTTTCTCCCTCGCCGATGTCGACCGCGTCTACGCAGAACATTGTTCCCTTCCCTCAGCTGCAGGATCAGGCCCGTCGTTCTATGCTTGTGAAGAGAGCAACCTAAGCAAGCAGGCTTGTAGCTTAGGCTCCTGCTAGTGTATATATAGTGGTTTTCTTTTTCTCTCCATATCAACCATTTTATATTGCGTATGTGTCATTCAAGAGTGAAATGATGGTTGCTTCTTCCGACTAACTTACTGTGTGATTTGACTGCTCCTTAGTGGCCCCTACACGTACTCCCCCTACGTGTATGCAACAGTCACACGTACACATGGACGCAAAAACGCGCGCGACGCCCTAATGCATGCATGTCCGAGCACACGATGGAACACACACGGTCACGCTCAAGTGCTCAACCTACACGTGCATGCACACACATACTCAGTCAGGGTGAGCTAGTGACCGTATAAACACCGGAAAATATATATATTGAGCACAATGAGCGTATTATGAAGTCCACTGACCGTATTTTTACAAATATACAGTGACAGACAGTGTATTTATCTCGTTTGAAATTAAGCCATATTAACCAGAGAGGAGGCAGTATGGACTAGCATTACTTTGTTGTGTCCCGTCAACTTGCCGAACGAGGAGAAGGTTGCAGGACGGGAGAAGCTTGCGCGCGGTGGCTCGCAGCACAAGGAGAAACTTTTGACTAATGCAAGCTCTCCCTCGCTCAGGCGGTGGACGTGCAACAGTTAATTCGGTGTCAGATTGCCAGAAGCATACACTATACTACTAGTGCTATTATTGTTCGACTTCCCGAATAGGCGAACAGCCAAGCGCAAAGTTTACTAGTACTACTACTATAGTCTATAAAGGTACGTACTATACTAGTACTAGGAACCGGATGGAGGAGCGTCTGCACTCTTATTATAATTTTAAAATGTGATAAAGAAATCTTCAACACATTTGGTTCTCTTCGAGGGTTATCGCATGTGATAATGGAAGTTGATTGCATGGAACACTCGCCACAATTCTCGCTTAATTCTGGCTCATATCCTGTTACAAATAGTAGCGCTCGGTAATATTTTCTCTTTTTTTGTTATTCAGCATGTAAACAGGTCAGCAAACCTTGCGGCGCATCTTTGTGCGAACCGTGCTTGCTGCACTTTGAATGTGGCCGAGAGCTGGCTTGATGAAACACCTCGCTTCCTACTTCTTTTTTTGCGGGGTACCTCGATTCCTAGTGACCAGTGTCTTGGTTGATCGTCGTAAGAATGCTTATATATGAATAAAGCTCTCTCATTTACCCGCAAAAAAGATTAAGCCATATTAACCAGAAAGGAGGGAGTATGGACTAGCACTACTTTTTGGTGTGTCCCGTCAACTCGCAGAACGAGGAGAAGCTTGTAGGACAAGGTGAAGCTCGCTTACGCCTTTTGACTAATGCAACCTACCCTCGGTGGACATGCATCAGTCCATTCGGTGTCAGATTGTCAGAGGCATACACTATAGTACCCAACATGCGGAGTACCATCATTGTTTGACTTCACGAAGAGGCGAAGAGCCAAGCGCAGTAGTACGAGTAGTACTACTACTAGAACCGCATGGTGGAGCGTCTGTACTCTTTTTTTTATCTCTGACAAAGTACACGTTTATTCCGGAGAAGGGCAGAAAACGGCAGCCCAACATGTAATGAATGATATCGATCAACCAACCATGCTCGAATATATCTTGGCCTCCGTGCGAGCCCGTCTGTGTGTTCTCGCTCCTCGTCTCTCTCAAGGAACGGCGGGTTGGCTCTTTGCCGTCAATTGAGATCGGTTTGCTCACACTCCTGTCCCACATGTCAGTGATATGCCAAGAGGAGGTGCGTTGACCGACTGGCCATACGCGTACTTGGTTTTGCACCTTCATACTACTCCTCCCTCCGTCACAGTTTACAGTGCGCGCTTCATTATGATGCATTTCTCTCAATGCATTTCCACCACCAGAGAGACTTTAGACGCGTTTGGTTTAATGCTCAATTAATTAGGGCGTGGTAACCGCAATCAAGTCCACAATTTTCTCTCCATGTACTGTACTACTACGGAGTGGAGTAGGTGCATGCATGTGTGTACCCGGGGTGGAAGCACTGCATGCATGTGTGTACGCATTATTCCCTCTAGTAATAGACGCCGTGCTATAACTACCAATGCTATTTTTCAGGCCGATCGCTAGTCGCCTTGGTCCCACAGATTTTTTTTTCTTTTTTCTGAAGCGCGCTGTATAAACAGTGATGGATGGAGTAGTATGAGCGGATTCAAAGAAGAGTGTATTGATGGTTGCTTCTTCAGAGCAACTTATAGTGGGAAAGGTGGGGCTTATGATTTGACTGCTCATTACTCACTATTAATGCGGCGCAACGACCGAGCTGAGTCTCCCATGGGGTTGTGCACTACCCCCCCGGTTCTTAAATATACTCTGGAGTATTTGTCTTTCTAGATATTTCAACGAGTGACTACTCAAATATTTGTCTTTTTAGAGATTTCAAATGGACTGGCACATACGGATGTATATAGACATATTTTAGAGTGTAGATTCACTCATTTTGCTCCGTATGTAGTCACTTGTTGAAATCTCTAGAAAGACGAATAGAATATTTAGGAATGGAGGGAGTACACATACGAAGCAAAATGAGTGAATCTACACTCTAAAATATGCCCGTTTGAAATTTGAAAAAAGATAAATATTTAGGAACGAAGGAGTATAATTTTGTGCATGGCACATGGACCCGGATGATGAAGAGGCTTCTGGCAATGCTATCAAGCTTCCATCATTTGTTTACATAATTGACGTACTATACAAATAATTTTCTAGCGACATGAAATTGTACAATGGTGTGAGCTTTCAGCTTTTGTTTCGCGTGTCTTGCCATCGATGCTCTTTCGGAAACAATAAAAAACTAACTTCCTTGCTAATGCATGTCAATTATTAGCAGATCAGAGCTAATAATTACATCACAACTGAAGACAGAGTTGTGAGAAGGTGTTAAATTAAAATTGATCCATGTTTCATTGGCAGCAACGTCCCCCCAGCTCTGTCTAAATCAACAAGGCATGTTGGGAAAAAAAGTAGCTGTCTGGAGCATGCAACATTCCAATCATTTTGTGCAGTTCCACTAAAATAGAGCTGAGCGTCCCTGTTCCAAAGATATTAAGTGTGATTACGATAATAGAGGACTGCTGATGAAACAATAAACACACAAATAGAAGCCGGTCACCTTTGCAGTCTCTCTTAAGACTAACTAGTTGGAGAAGATTAGGCTCGGAGTTGGATGAGGAGGATAGAGCAAAACCAATCTCCCTTTGTGCAGTCGCACTGAAATGTAGAAACGTTGCCCGTGTGACATTTTAGTACAACTGCACAAAACACTCTTAAGAAAAAAGTGATTTGTGCAGTTCACCAAAAGGTCGCAATAGCAACGAGTAGAAAGGAAACAATTACTGGCCAATAACAGTTGATGACACATGCGACGACAAAAAAGAAGCATATTCCTTGTCCTAAGGGAAGATAACAACACGGTTGTGTTTGTCTAAAACGGTGTGAGGATGAGAATGCAATATGGAAAGTACGCCGGACGAGCTACGTTTTGGGCAAAGAACTATGGAAGATCCACATGCAGCGACGTGGGAAGACGGGCAGTGGAGCAAGGCCGGAGGGGATACCTGGAGGTCGTCGGGATGTAACTAGGTGAGCGGCGGCGGGTGGAATCTGCGAGCAGGTGGCGTAGGCCCTGCCGCGCCGGAGCTTGGTCAGAGAGAACGGCGTGTACCGCAGATCGGGACGTGCTGCCTCGGCGCCGTCAAACGGAGAAACGATGCACTTCCTCCCTTTCCCCCGGCGGACGGGATGCGGCCGGATCAGTGACCAACGGTGAGAGAGAGAGAGGCCACCGCACTCCCTTTCCCCCGGCGAACGGGATGCGGCCGGATCAGTGACCAACGGTGAGAGAGAGAGGCCACCGCAGCCTTGTGTGAGATACTCTGAAGAGCGACAAACCAGGCAGGCAGGCTCCATTGTATATAGTGAGCGGACTACCTTTTTCTCCATAAAAATCGTTTTATATTCTGTGTACGTGCCATTGAGCGCTATAACTTTATTTAAAAAAATAACGCGGCAACGCGTCAAGTCGAACTTTGTTTCGTGCACGCGTGGTACACGACCTCCCTAGGTAAACAACCGCTACAGGCGTTCAAATTAGCACGTGGGCTGCCATTTCGTAAAGAAATGAGCTCCACCGTGTACCTGCGCGGGTGTGGCTGGGCACGAAGCGTGAGTACGTGCACGGTGCACCTATTCTCTTCTTGTATACGTACACCACCTACGTGGGGTTGTGTGAGAGAGATACAAACCTAGAGAGTTATAGTGTGTGGGTTCTTGAGAGTTTTTTTGGGGGGGGGGGGGGTCAATCAAAAAATGTAACATATGCAATGTGTGTGAAATAGAGTCCTGGATATAACATATATATAGAGGGGGCGATCCACGAAAAGAGAGTGGAGGTATCATCGGCTTGAGGTGTCCATAGAATCGAAGAGAGGGATGACGTGTGTGTGTGTGTGCGTGCGCGATCGATAAAGAGTGCCATCGAATTTGTGTGTGCCCACGTCAAAGATATAGAGTGGCTGGCCTACTGGAACGTGAGATGGGACATGTGCAGTTTGTCTCTGTGGCATGGATACCTACCTGCAGCGCTCAACTATCGGTGTGTGGTGGGGGAAGAGGGAGGCCCAATTAACTATAGAGGTACAATGGTTGGTATATGTGTGGAGGAGGAGAGAGGCCTACCTCATGTATTAAGGAGATCGATCTGCCTCATGTATTAAGGGAGATCGATCGGCATCCATGCATATGTGCAGGAGAGGAATAAGGTTGGGAGAGAGACAGAGCTAGAGTGTTGGAGGGGGTGGTAGTGGAGTTGCTTCTAACAAATGGTGGGATAGGCTTGCTATACAAACGGAGGGCACGCCCGCAATATCAATAAGAGAGGAGATGGCTGCTTGTTGTCTGTGCACGTGCGTGTGAGAGACGGGTCAGGAGGCATGCACGAATGATGAGGGGGGACGATGTGGCTGTGGTAAGCAGACGTAACTACATAGGAAGATCAATCGCCCTTTGTTAGAGAAAGGAGAGACATAACTTGTGAGGTACATCGATCGATGGGGGGGTAGTTAAAGTCGATCTAGGTATATGTTGGGAGATCGATCGATATACATGCATGTGTGTGTTAGAAGCAAATGAGGCACGAGGAGAAGGATAGAGAGAGAGAGGGATGCATGTAGGAGGTGGTAGAGAGGCATACTATATCGAGGGGGGAGGAGTGTGCGAGTACGAGAACGATGAAAAGAGTGGTGGGAGTGAGGCATGGACGGTGACAAGAGAAGAGGGGAAGCTTGTGTTTGTGCTAGGCACACCTGGCTAGAGAGGCATATCGATCGATGTGTGCCGTAAAGAAGGAGCTGGGGGGCCTACACACACTGTGGGTGAACGACCTAAAGTGAAAAGACGAATTTGCGCGATGGAGCTAGAGAATGCTGAGGGAGGGTGAGAGGGATGCGGGCGTGTGCATGCACAAGAGAAAGCGCTAGCTACAAAGATAAGAGGGTTGTGTGGGTATAAAAGACGAATAGAGATCATATATACTTCATTATAAAAAGCAAATTCGGATATTTGAAGAATTTATCATAGTGTTTCAAACTGACGCATGTGTGAATATATATAACGGTGACACACATAGTGTGGTTATGAACATGTTATACTACATTTAATATATTTTATCTCTACTCTTATAAAAACGGAGTTGTTGATGATGGTGTGCCTGCCATCCTGCATTATAGGCCGTCCGATTTATATCTGGCGGATAGCAAGGAAACTATGATGGTTGAAGTTGGCAACAATCATGATTGTAGATTCTTATTGAAATAGAGAAACGAATCCAAATTTAGTTCGAATTGCAGCGGTAGTATAGACATTTGGAATGCACTAAAATGTTGGTATGAGTAGGTTACATGCATTATACAGCAAGCGAAAAAATTTAATCGGACATAACATGGATTCATACTCCCTCCTTCCATCTATATAAGGCGTAATGAGGTTTTAAAGACCGCCTTTGACTATTGACAAGATTAATAGTACATGACATGCACAATGTGAAAATTATATCATTGAAAGAACCTTTCACAGACGAATTTAACGGTGTGCTTTGTGTAAGTTGCATGTCATATATCATTGCTCTAATATTTGGTCAAAGTTAGCATCGAAAAACGCATTAGGCCCTATATAGATGGAAGGAGGGAGTAGCTTTGAATAGCATTTGTATAGTAAAACGGGGCAAGACTCTCTCTTTGTGTGGTGTGAATAGTTTTATTTTTTTCGTTTTCTTTTTGGTTTAGGGAAGTGTGAATTGATTTGGTACGTACAAGTACAATATTACTACACGTTAGGCTTGTCCCTAAAATTCAACCCGCGTCTTGTTATATCCCGAAAATTCAGATATCGTGCTCCCAAAACTGGCGCCTTCACAACCCGCGCCTTGCTATCCCGAAATTACAATGCGCGCGAAAACTCCCTCCAGCTGCCAAATCCCGACACGTGAAGTCCCCCTTCTAACCCTGATCCGAAAGGGCCGCTAGTTCAAATCGGTGGGGGGTACTTTTGTAACACACCCTACATTTTGGATAAGCGCGTCCCTAAGTCATGCTTCACCCCCTCCCATCGCCCCCTTTTCGCCATTCGAAATCCCAGGTCGCCATAACCTCTCTGCTCCAGCCGCGAAACCCCACCTCCTCCCTCCGCCACGTCACCGCTGCCCAGCGGGAGCCTCTTCCCCGATGACATCGTCCACCGCAACAGCTTGACGTCCCTCGTCCACCTCCCCGGATGAGGATCCGTCGTCCATCTAACCGTCCCGCCGGTTTAGCCGCCCCGTCCTCCACCTCCAAGGAGATGCTCCGACGATCGCCTCGTCTATCGTGGCTGCTCCATCCCCACAGCGCTGCCTTAACCTGCTCTACCGGAACCGCAGCATCCTCACCGACTCCTCGGACGAAGCCGAGGCCTACTCGGCGCCACCAAAGAGGTTGTACACTCATCGCATTGCACCTTCTCCTTAACTCGACCTCCCAGCACCGACGGTGCTCCATCCCGCACCCCCATGGAGCGGCTACCTTGAAGCCGGCGCCGCAGGCGACATCCCCATGGCGGCTCTCCCTCAGTGCGAGGCCCCTTCGGCGGCGGCGTCCATACCAGCCGGATCTGCTACTGCTGCTCCGGCTCTCGCTCACTCGCTCGCGCTGCTGCTGCTGCTCCGGCTCTCGCTCGATCGCTCGCTCGCCCAGCTGCTGCTGCTGCTCTCCCCCTCGCTCGTGCTACTGCTCTGCTCCGATTAAGCCACACTTCAGTCGACTGAATCAACTTTTGGGTCAGTCTATTTTCAGGGGTTGGGGGGGCTCGCCGGAGTTAAGGAAGAACCACCCGCAGCGGGGACGGGGGCTCGCCGGAGAGGTACCCCACTATCTATCTTAGGGTTCAGGGTGGGGCGGGGGGCCTAGAGGGCTGGCCGGGGCGGCGGTGGCGAGTTGTTTCGGGGCGGCGAGGCGGCGCTGGGGCCGGCGGTTCGGCCGGTGGTGGCTGGCGGCTCAGGGGGGTGCAGGTTGAAGATGAACTGCAGGCCCTCCCTAAACTACATGTCAAGTGCCTCTCTGCTACCACTGCGTTCAGTTTCGACGGTAGCATTCAGATTCCACAGTAAATTTCAGTTTCGACAGTTAAGTTCAGAGTCAACAGTTTTTACCGCATCTGTTGTAGTCAGGTGGTTTTTGGTGATGTTAATTTTACATCCATTTTACATCATCTATTGGAGATGCTACTAGAATCCCACTTGAGATTGACGATGTCTGTCTTGTGCTGCTTCAGCCTTGACGTCTTACGGCTCACCGGAGCTGCTCCAACGACAGAACGATCCATCACAATAGAGCAGTGCCCTGGACGCCGTCTACAGATTCCTCAGATCTTCCTCCACACCTCCGACAGCCACCTCTGCCTCAACTGCTTCAGCGACCAACCCAATGATGCTGAGGTCGACACGGCTACGGCAAAGAGGTTGTACACTTGTTGCATCACTTATTACTATACATTCACGTCGATCCATTAGGGCTATTTTGGTTCAACGGAAAAACGTCGATCCACTGGTTGTTACCATCACTCTAAATTTCTGCATGCTCTCCTTACATAATCTCACCATATTTTTTTCGTATGCATGTCAGATATTGTACACAGTCATGCTAAACATGTAGAGAAAAAGAGAAGAGTTTTGCGCGGCAATACAATGTCATGCAGACATCGCTCCATGGTGGGTTCAATGGCAAACCCTCCCCACCCATCTCCAGATTGTAATCCATAGGAAGATATCTATTCTGAGGCGGATTCAAACGCCGCTGACCACTCCTATTTACCCCCCAAGGTGTTTGCTCTACCTTGGCATGATGATGTTAGTCATATCATGCATATGTTGCCTTGCAGTGCCTACTTTTGACATCATATATGTCATCTGCTTAGTTTAGACATGTTCTGTAATGCCACCTATTTAGTTTCTATATCATATATGGGAATTATGCAGTCTCATGTCTTTTAGCCAGCCATAATATATGTGAAATGTGCAATGCCATCCTGTTTAACCAGGCATCATATATTTGAATGATATCTTGCCCATCCTTTTCTTCATTACATTTCCATTTGTCGACAATGTTTGTACATTAAACTACTCTTCCTGTGAATCAGCCATTTGGGTGGGAGATGGAAAAATCTAGAGTGAAAACAAGGCCTTCAGAGTAGACAGTGCTACCTGTCGAAGTAGATCTCTTGTTGGGTCCCGATAGCTCCTCAGAGATGGATTCAGAGACAGATGACCAGTCCTATTCCCCCACTGAGGTGTATGCTCTAACTTGGCACGGTTATAGTGCTCATATCATGCATACGGTGTCTTGCATTGCATAGTTTAGACATCATATACACAATATTCAACACCATGTTCTTAGTTCAGACATCATATCGAATGCCCTCTATTTAGCATATAAATCACATATGTGAATTAAATGATGCGATCCTGATTACTTAGATAACATGTAGGTGAATTATGGCATGCGATCCTGTTTAGTTATTCATCATATCTTTGAATTATGTTATGCTATGCTATCCAGTTTAGATAGACATCATATATGTGAAATTATGTCATGCTATCCGTTTTAGTTAAACAATATACATGTCAACTATTTCATGCCCTCTTTTTTCCACACTATCTATTACATTTGTCTCTCATACAATGTATGTACATTCAACTATGTTTCCTGTTTATCAACCATTTGAATTGGAGCGGGTGATGCCAGTATCTAGCGGACTAAAAACACGGTCTTCAAATAAAACAGTGCTACCTCTTGGTGGAGATAGCACCCCAGTTGTACATGCACAAGAACCAGCCCTACCACAGATAACCCAAACTCTCGCAGATTGTACCCCTACTGCGATGGACAGAGAACCAGCTTCACCCAATCTAACCCCAACCCCAGCCGATAGTAACCCAGTTCCTGTTGACACAGCACCATCTCCACCACACAGAGCTCCCAAACAAGAGCAGTTAGTAAGGCAGCTCCAGTGCCCAAAGGGCCAGTACTATCACGGCGAACCCCAACTCCACCAGTTAGTACGCCTATTCCTGTGGAGGAAGCACAACCAGCTAGTCATAATTTAGCATCTATCGCATTTGATGTTGTTAAATCGTATGTGCGTATCTTCCCATCTTGGAAATATTATACTGAAGATGAAGGAAAATGCCAGTTGCAGGTGTTTGTCCAGGAGTTATGTGTAAGTAATGTTATTCATGGCAATTACTTTGCTTCGTCCCATACATCCTACCTCCATGATGGTTATAATACAGCAAATTTTCCCATTTTTCTCTATAGAGAAGGACCGATTTGGAAACTCAGGATGAGGTAACCTGTGCTAATACCTCTGCTATCTTCAAGAATGCTTGGTGGCAGTATCGGAATTACCTGAAGAAAACGTACTTCACCGGCAAAGAAACTCATCAAATTCCCTTACGTTCTCCTGAGACACATTTACTGGACGATGACTGGGAACGCCTTGTTCTGTACTGGTCCCGAACCAAGAATGTGGTAAGGTCTATGAGCTCATTTTCTATTTTTAAGTATTATATTCTTGCGTCTTACTGTACTCTGCTCATGTAGAACAAGTGCCTAAACCTGAAGAACAACTTTTCTAATTTAATATTCCATTGCTATCATAGTTCAAAAAAGCGCTAGGCGTTAATTGTGCGTTTTGCCACCGCCTTGCGCTTTACTGACCAAAGCGCATGCTTATGCGCAGTTATGCACAAATTATGCGTAGTTATGCGCAATGCGTTTTGCCAACGCCTAGAGCCTAGGCGCGCTTAAGTGCTCACTTAGGCGCGCCTTTTTTAACTATGATTGCTTTGCTCTTGTATCACTGTATTTACTCATACAAACTTATTTTCAAATTGAAGGATCCAATCGAAACTCCAATGGCACAGCAGGTATGTTCACGCATGTTTCTTTAACAGGTTTGCTCTTATCAATAACTCTGTTGATTTCAATTTCAATTGTGTATACAGTTGACTTTCATATCATGCACATTACTAGCATCACAATAGAGCCAATAGTGTTGTTGTACATGTAGACCCGTGGTACCCATCTGAAATCTTGTTGTGCCGTGTAGTTTCCCACGCTTTGTATTCTTTCACTGCTGCTTTGTCTTGAACTGATATGATTTGAACCGTGTCTCTATTTTGATTTGGCAAGACAAAGCAGTGACCATAGGACATAGATATATGTTTGTTTGATGCTTTTATTATGTACTAGTACTTGGCAATAGAAGACTTGGTAGTTTAATCCTGTCCACCTTAATAATGAACTGGTTCACCGAAATGAGTTTCATATACTAGTACATGCTAAACTTGTTATGTGTCTGCTTGTTTCTTCTTTTAGAATGCTGACAGAATATTGGGGAAGAGTGCCTTATTAAGCAATGGTAAAGGAAGTAATGCAGGTAAGGTTCAGGATAGTGACACATCCTTGTTGGTCTCCAACAAAGCTGATAAAACAGCTAAGGAAGACTATCTTGAAGACAGCGAGACAACCCCAAAGTCATGTCTTGGTTTAGTGTTCGAGTTACTGGCCACTACCGCTTGCACAAGCTATTCAAACTCACTGTCTGAATCAGTTCAGTTTCTTGAGTCTCAACTACAAGCTGAAAGACATCGATCAGCTGTGCTGCGACAAGAAGCGGAAGGACTGCGGAAGTCCCTGGAGCATTCAGATGCATACTTTCTGGTGCAACAGCAAGCGTTGGAGGATTTTAGCGCCAAACAGGACAAAGCTAATCAGCTTGCTAAGCTTATTGCCAGCATGGTGGATACCCAGGATAACGTTTCTTGAGCTCTTCTAAAGTTGTTTCAGTTATGCTCTTGTTTTGCTGTCGTGTTTATTTGCACTGGTGGCCAATTTTGACGGCCAGTGTATGTAATGTGCTGCTTTGTTCCCTATATTTGCACTGGTGGCGAACTTTGATGCCCAGTGGATGTAATATGTGTAATAGCGGTAATAGGCTAGCGTTAATTGCTTGCTTATTTATTTCCTTATTTTCTTGTTTAGTTGTTTGCTTGTAGTCACTGCAGTTCTTTTTCTGTTTTTTTTAGTGGCCACAATAGCCTATTTTTGGTAACTAGGCCAAAATAATCATGGCAACACACGGACTGTTGTAACCATGGGCCTCCTGCAGGCCGTATGATCCATGGGCCTTCGTCCGGCCGTAGGATCCATCGGCCTTCTATACGGGCCTTAGGGTCCATGGGCCTTCTACGGGCCGTAAGGTCCATGGGCCTTCTATGGGCCTTCTACGGGCCGTAAGGTCCATGGGCCTTCTACGGGCCGTACGATCCATGGGCCTTCTACGGGCCGTACTATCCATGGGCCTCATACGGGCCGTAGGATCCATGGGCCTTCTACGGGGCGTATCATCATTTCGCCAATCATGGGCCGTACTATTCGTAGACCATAACGGGCCGTTAATAGGACGTATTTGATAACTCTGTGAAAACAGCCCAACGGGTTTTTTTTGACATGAAAACGGCCCAACGTATTAATGGTCCGCAAACGGGCCGACTGTAACGACGGGCTGAATTTGGCCCACAAGCAGAAAATGACAGTAACGGGCCGTATGTAACTGAATGCTGCAAATGAGCCCAAGAATCAATGGGCCCTGAGAAGGCCGAAAGATAACTTGGGCTGGAAACGGCCCAATGGAATAACGGGCCGTTAATAGGTATAAAGTGATACACTGTTCATTACGGGCCAGTTTCACCACGGGCCGTTAATGGGCCAAGAGTTACAAAGGTCCTCATATGGGCCGAAAGAAGTCATGGGCCACACATGGGCCGGAAGTTAAAACGGGCTGAATCATATTGGACGGCCTAGATGACGCTACTGGGCCTAATTTGGATAGGGCGTAACGGGCCCTGGGTTAGCGGGCTGTAAATGGGCTATATGCGAACACGCCGTTAACAGGCTTTTCGTGGGCCGGCCCGCCACCTTTTGACCAAATCAAACGGGCCGGCCTTTTCACAGGAATGGGCCTATGTTGGGCCGTGCCACGTGTCGCCGTATCATAGGCGCCTTCGGTCCAATGAGCGGATGACATCTGTCCCAACGGTGAGCCGACACGTGTTTCCTCCAGCCAATGATGATTTTACATGTGGAAAATCCCCATTGGTCGGGGCTATTAATGGGTTATCGGATCCAAAACCCAACCCGATAGCTTAACAGCGTTCCGTTACGGTGGATGCCATGTGTCGGTCACCCTTGACGAAAGCACTTCTGTGACGCGCGATTTATCGTCATGGAAGTGGACACTTCCGTGATGATAATTTTGGCAATGTCATGGAACACTTCTACGACTGCACAGGTATGACTATCTTGATTCTGTCATAAATTTGTCATGGATGTACATGCATGACAGAAAACGCGACCTACTGTGACAAACACGTATCCTCACGGAAGTGTATTTTTTTTGTAGTGTTAGGGGCTATTTTGTTCAGTTCATCTGACTATAGATGTGGTGGAACTGTACAACGTACTTATAATTAGCTACTATATAAAGTAGAACTAGCTATTTTAGTACGTGGTTGGCAACAAATTGGTGAAAAGTTTGGTTGGTTCAGCTGTCAAGTTGAACTGTTTGTATAAAGAACGACTGCTTAATCTATGAATGAAATCTATGCTTAATTACCGAATTTTAGTTGCAAAAATTAGATACTGCTAGTGATTTTTAGCTTCATATTTTGACAAATCGCAGTGTTACAAGGTTGACAAATGGCAATGTTACTAGATCAACAAATGTCAATCTTTCCAGTTTGACAAATGGCAACATACCCAATATTACAGATGCAAATCTTACCAAATTGTTTGTAAGTGGTTGCACACGGGTCATCCGAAAGAACCGTTTGCCTTGAAGAGATGCACAAATCCTGCTCTCCCTTTGCATACAGGTGTTCTATCTAAAACGTTTGCGATCAAGAGCTGCACAAATCCTGCTTGGCACATTTTCCCTTGGCTTCCTGGGGAAGTTGTCGGTTTGCATACGAGTGTTCTAACTAAAACGTTTGTGATGATGTTTTATATTTAAAAACCATTGGGTTTTTTCAAAAGAAAACTGTTTGATAAGTCTGTACATTAAGAGAGAGAAAACGCAACTTCGCTCAAACCATATCTTTCATTCAGTCATACTACGAATTTATATTCATATGATCGAGATACGGTATTAAACCCAAGAAAAAAACTATTTTCGGCGGCGGCGGAGGTGGCGTGCCGCACCGTCGTTGTCGTCCTCCGAGACGCCGTTGTTGAAGTCTTCAATGCAGCACAGAACGTTCTTCACTTGTAAATCAAACATCATGTTGTCGCGCGATCGACGGGCGGGGCGCGGGAGGACGGCAGCTGGCGGCGCTGAGAGGTAGCGGTCGACGGCGGCGTCCCATGCCGCTAAGGGGGGCGCGTGCACGGGCGCGGTGGGTGCAGTCGAACGCACGGGGACCGGCGCCGCAGTGGGTGGAGGGGCGCGCACGGGCACGGGCATGGGCGCTGGCGCTGGCATGTACACGAGCTCGCGCGGGTCCACGGGGACCTCGCTGACGCCCGCGGCTTCCAGGTCTGCAATAGTGCTCGGCGACCAGCCCGTCAATGCTACGGGGATGGTCGCTGGCGCGAGCGCGAGGACGGGAGCTGAGACGGGAGCGGGGGCAGCAACCGTCGCGGCCAGCACGTTCTAGGCCATGTCCATGAGGCCCCATTCCTCCTTATTTTCTATCTCCTCTGGCTAGGAGTCGACTTCACCAAACTTGAAGACTAGTGGCAGATGATCTTTCTGCGCCATGGCGTTGGTGGAGGTCTGTGGGAGGGAGGGGAATGGGAGGCGAATAGTAGGGCCGCCCGTATTAAGCAGCGGCTCGGGCGCCGTTAATGGAGAGGAAGGTGTGCGGCCATGGAAGTCAAAGGGCTCGCTTCCCAGTGAGCCTGCGCAGCGTACAGCTCGCATGCTTCCCGGTGAGCCTGCGCATTGGAGGACAGCTTTCATACCTCTCGGTCAGCCTGCGCACCGGACTGCGCTCGCACGCCTCCCGTTCAGTCAAGCAGTTGTCCGCATGGCACCTCCTATAGCCATTAAAACGAAGACACGTGGTGTCACCTGAATGGTTAACATAACGCACACGATTTGAATTATAGAAATGTTTGTGATGTTAGAGTGGCAGCTATTTGTTTCAAAATGCCTTTGTTGGTTGTTATTCGAGTGCGCCTTCTCTCAAAATAGAAACGAAAAATACCACAGCATGTCGGCTGCCATTCCATGATAGCATGCCAAGTTTCATGAATTTCAGATGAGTTTTGGATTTGCTAGAATTTAAAAACAAAGTATCTCAACGTTTTGTCGGCAATCAACGGTGCCCTGGTGTTTGAAATTCATTCCCATTTCTTGCATGGGACCTAAGCATGCACCCAAGGACAAAGATTTGATTTTCAACCAATTTATATGCACTGGAGCATGTGCATGTAGTTCGAATTTGAATTATGCACATAAATGCATTGAAAACTCAATTAATGCATAAAAATGTCCAAACGAACCCCGAAGAATCCCAAAAATTGACACAACACTCCTATTTTTCTATGTTGACACGAGAAAATTTTTGAAAGCAATAAGAGGCAATGGATATCGTTTCATCCCCAAAGGTGGGACGTTCACTACTGAAACCATCATGCTTGTTGTGAGAAGCTCTGGTTTGTGAGAAGCATATACCCAAATCTGCCCCAAATGGGACAAAAAATTTACCACGGCATGTTGATGCCGCTCCATGATAGCATGCCAAGTTTCATGAATTTCAGACGAGGTTTGGATTTACTGTAATTTAAAAACCAGGTATCTCAATGTTTACGGACGAGTGACGGTGGCAGGGTGTTTGACATTCATTCCCATTTCTTGCATGAGACCTAAGCATGCAACCAAGGACACAGATTTGAATTTTCAACCAATTTATATGCATTAGAGCATGTGCATGTAGTTCAAATTTGAATTATGCACATAAATGCATTGAAAACTCAATTAATGCATAAAAATGTCCAAGCGAACCCCGAAAAATCCCAAAAATTGACACAACACTCCTCTTGTTCTATGTGGACACGAGAAATTTTTTGAAAGCAATAAGAGGCAATGGATATCGTTTCGTCCCCAAAGGTGGGACGTTCCCTACCGAAACCATCATGCTTGTTATGAGAAGCTCTGGTTTGTGAGAAGCATATCCCCAAACCTGCCCCAAATGGGACAAAAAATTACCACGACATGTTGATGCCTGTCGGTGTCAAAACCAGCGGATCTCGGCTAGGGGGTTCCGAATTGTGCGTCTAAGGTCGATGGAAACAGGAGACGGGGGACACGATGTTTACCCAGGTTCGGGCCCTCTTGATGGAGGTATTACCATACTTCCTGCTTGATTGATCTTGATGAATATGAGGATTACAAGAGTCGATCTACCACGAGATCGTAATGGCTAAACCCTAGATGTCTAGCCTGTATGATTATGATCTCCTCTACGGACTAAACCCTCAGGTTTATATAGACACCGAAGGGGCCTAGGGTTGTACAGAGTCGGTTCACAAAGGAAGGAATCTTCATATCTGAACGCCAAGCTTGCCATCCACTCCAGGGAGAGTCCCATCCGGACACGGGAGGAAGTCTTCTATCTTGTATCTTCATGGCCCATCAGTCCAGCCCACATCACACAGGCCGGACGCCCGAGGACCCTTAATCCAGGACTCCCTCAGTAGCCCCCGAACCAGGCTTCAATGACGATGTATCCGGCGCGCTGATAGTCTTTGGCATTGCAAGGCGGGTTCTTCTTCCAAATACTTCAAAGTGTCTGATCCGAAGAGTTATACTCGGCTTTCCATTTAATGTCGTGCCCCTTGACTTCTGCGCCTCCATTGCTTCGGTTTCCACGTGTCGGGTGAACACGAAAGGTCAGAATATTTTTGCACATAACACCTTGGCCCTGTGAGAAAGGCATATATTTAAGGGGATTGGATCTCAGATGCCATCTCACACCAGGTGGAAAATCCTTAGTGTTCGCTAGGAGAAACCATTCAAGGATGGCTAGTGTTCCCAGTTCTTCCTCCCGCCCCCACGGCTCCGAAAAAGGCGATTGGGAGAAATGTTCAGTATCCCACAACCAGCTGAGTAAGCTTCAAACGCAGGGATTCCTTCCCCCCGCGGATCTAGTCCCCGTCCGGGCTGGAAAATTTCCCCAATCCAACCAGGGGGTAGCGAGTGTGCTTCATATCTTTTTTAATAAGCGGCGTCGGGTTTCCAATCCACCCTTTCCTCCAAGGTCTCCTGGAGTACTACGGCCTCCAACTGCACAACTTCACTCCGGCCTACATCCTGCATATCGCGGGTTTTGTCGCTCTTTGCGAGCTATTCCTGGGCTGCGAGGCCCATTTTGAATTATGGAGGAAACTTTTCTGCCTCGTCCCTCGTACCCAAAAGGGATCCGTATTCGAGGTGGGCGGTGCCGAGATATGGCGCATAGCCGGGACCGGATACTTGTCTGGCACGCCGAAGTAGGCATCTGAAGAGTGGCCCTCGGAGTGGTTTTATATTGAAGATGTCGCTCTCCCCGACCCATTCCGAATGGGCCTTCCCGAATTTTCCAGCGCTCCGTTGAGGAAATGCCACAGCTGGTGTCCTCGGAGCCTCGAGGAGGAAGACAGCGCAGAAGTCCAGCAATTGATGGGCAAGATAAGGACACTTGCCCAGTCCGGATTATCGATAATCGAGGTAATGGCAACTTCCATAGCGCGAGGTGTTCAACCGCTCCGATTCAGGGGGCTCCCTATGTGGCACTACAATGGGGAAGACGACGCCTTGCGCTGCGGACGAAAGGGTCCAGATTCCCTCACTGCCCTGGCCACAATATTGGCCGATCTGTATAAAGGGGAGAAAGAGGAATTCACTTGTCTGACACGCCGAGAGGGATTTTCCATGTATAATCCTCCTAGCAGGGTGAGTTTTAATCCCACCACTTTATTCAATCCTCTCCCCTAGTCATGTTTAACCGACATTAACTCGTCCGTCAATAGGAATGGCGGAAGGTTACCGCGGGGATCCATAGCCCCACTCCACAGCCGGAGAACCATAACCGGGACCTCGATCTCGGATTCGAAGAAGATCCGGATATATTTGTAGAGCTCAAGGATGGAGTTTTCTTCCAGGCGAGCTATGATGGCACGGAAGTGGCTATCATGGCCGATTATCCCGGCCTCCTTCCCGCCTCATATGTAAGTATTCAGGAGACATTTCCTTCGAAGGAGCTTCCTCATTATGCCTCACCCACCGCACTGTCTTGTGCTCCAAAGGGGAGGCACTCGGCGTGTCATATTGCACCAGAGGCATCTCAGAAGAGAGCGGTGCCTGCATCGGGCGGGTCTTCGAAGAGGAAGGCCAATGGAAATTCGGCGGAACCTTCATCAAAGAGGTATAGCTTTAAATATGCCTTATGGCAGTCACATCGAACCATGAAATTGCCCGCTGTGTTTTATCAGGAAGAGCGTTCGCCGGACTATGTCCGAGGAGCCTGCCGGTCGCGCCTCCACCAATCCGGTTCCAGACCCTGCCTCTAGGGCGGGGGCAGACACAGGAATAACGCCGGATTGTTCTCCCTCAGAGTATGCGGATAATGTATCCGTCATGAACTCTAAAGTAGAGAGCGCCATGAATCATCGGTAACGGAGGGCTTTACTAAAGAGGCGTTTGACGCCTTCAGCTCGGCTGACGCGTACATTCGGGCTGCTCGGGATGGGCTTACCAGAGCCACTGATCAGCATTTGAAAGATATGCGGGTAAGTACGCATTGCACAGATCTAGTAATCAAGTACTAGTAGCCCCCGAGACTTGAAACAGTTGAAACAACTGATTTAAGGATCGTTGTATAATCAGGTACTCACAGAGAAGAACAACATGTTGTCTCTTGAGTTGGAAAAGTGCCAAACTCAGCTAGCTGTTGTTACCGCCAAACTGGAAAAGTCCAAGGAGGCACCGCCTGGTAATGTTCCCCTCCGTCCATAAAAAAGTATAATCATATGCTAGCAATGTTAATATTGTTACGTTTCTGATGACAGTATCAGTAGATCAACTGCAAGAGGAACTGAAGGTCGCGCAGGCGGGTAAACAACAGGCCGAAAGGCAACTGGCCGCAGGCGAACGTGTATTGACACAGGTCAGGGATGATAAAAACAAGTTGCAGGATTCCAACACCCTGCTCGGCGAAGAGCTAAAAGATGTACGAGCCCAGCTAGCGGACGCCGTAAAGGGAAATAGGAGGCTACAAGGCGGCATATTCAGTATGCTTTTGAACTTACCTCTGTGTAATTCACCAAAGAAATGAGCTAACAGATTTTTGTCTGCAGGTATGCTGACTGGCCGTCCCGAAGAGGAAGTGTCTGGATCTCAAGGCGATCTGCTGCAAGAGCTGTCCCAAGTGCACGAGTGGGCTCGGAAAGCAATGCGGAGTGTTGCCAAGGCTTTATGGCCATCCGTCTCGCCTCCAGGAAGCATGGGGGAGCTTGTGAAGCTATTCTAGGGAGCTCGGCGCCGCTTTTGATTATGGAAGATATCGGCATGCCGTGAAGGTGCGCGAGAGGCCTGGGCCATGGTGAAAATGCGGTACACTAAGCTAGATCCGAATCATATGGCCTGGGTCGGACCTCGGGGGTCAGATGGACAAGAAATTCTAGTGAGCTTGGTATATGACCAAGTAAAGATAGCCACCAAGTTTTCCCAACAGAATTGTAAGCTAGACAGCCTGTTAGACGGCATAGAGGAAGAAGTTTTTGAGTCCAAGTGACTATATACTTCAATTGACAAATTTGTCCCTAGCCGGATTGTAAAACGATTGTAATGGCGGACCTTTTTGCTTCGACCTCTGGACCCGAAGGTGTGGAGTGTTTCCGAATACCGTAGCGGCAATATATACCGGGGTATGCATGGGAACCAGGCATAGGGGTCATAGTTGCTTGAATAGACAATGTGTATCTGGCTAGCTATGTTATATTACTTGTTGATTGTAAGAAACATCTTCTAGAGAGAATAGTTCCGTTAAGGGTTCCTTTCCCTAGGTGAACATGCGTTAGTATGCATGCCCGAACTGTGATTGAAAAATCGCAGTATATGTAACATCTGGGGGTTCATAGTGTAATGAGGGTAAGACGTCTTTAGTTCGCCGACCGAATATTCCCTTAAGAACGCTAGAGGTGCTTCACCCAGTCTGAGGTACAAGTCCGGATGACCCGGCTGTAACAATCGCAGAGGTGCTCCCTTTATGCCCTAGCCGAACAAACGGGAACGTAGAGAATAAGCACAGGAGCCAGGCAACCCAGCTTGGCCAAAACTTAAGTCATAACGGTGCATATAATGGCGAAGAAAAGGTACATATGAGGAAAGGACACATATGTGGTGAGCTTGATGCTCGGAAAATAATAAGCTTCTGTAAAAGAAGCCCCCAGGTATTATGAGTGTATACATTGAAGGATGTGTACTTCATAGGTGTGCGGTCTAGCCGCACGAGGGCTATAGAGCTAAAAAAAGTTAAAGAGAGAAAAAATGGAAAAAGGAGAAGAAAACGAACAAAGAGTCCGGCTCTAGGCGTAGAATCTTCGGAGTCTGGCGGCGTTCCACGGGTTTGGCTCCAAGCGATTGTCCGATGCATCACGTAGGCGGTACGGTCCTCCAGTGAGAACTTCATCTATAATGAAGGGACCCTCCCATTTGGGCTTGAGTTTGTCCTTTTTCTTTTCTGGCAAGCGTAGAACGAGTTCACCAACATTATAAGTCTTGGCCTGCACTTCTCTGATTTGGTATCCGCGAGCCTATTGTTGATAGAATGCAGAAAGAGATTTTGCAACGTCGCGCTCCTCCTCCAGGGCATCTAGACTGTCCTGACGATCAAGCTCGGCCTCTCTCTCTTCATACATGCGCACTCGAGGTGAGTCATGAATGATGTCGCGGGGCAAAACAGCCTCTGCGCCGTACACCATGAAGAATGGTGTGTATCCGGTAGTGCGATTGGGCGTGGTCCACAGCCCCTAGAGTACGGAGTTGAGCTCCTCAACCCAGTGCTTGTCTGATTATTTCAAAGACCGCACTAGTCTAGGCTTAATGCCGCTCATGATAAGACCACTAGCTCGTTCGACTTGACCATTTGTTTGTGGGTGATAGACGGAGGCGTAATCGAGTTTAATGCCCAGATTAGCACACCAGGTTTTCACTTCCTCGGCTGTAAAATTAGATCTGTTATCGGTGATGATGCTGTGTGGGACACCATAACGGTGCACGACACCGGATATAAAGTCTATCGTTGGTCTGGCTTCGGCCGTTTTAACTGGTTTGGCCTCTATCCACTTGGTGAATTTATCTACCATGACCAGCAGATATTTTTTTCTTATGGCTTCCTCCTTTAAGGGGTCCGACCATATCAAGCCCCCAGACCACGAAAGGCCAAGTAATAGGGATTGTTTGTAGAGCGGTAGGCGGCATATGGCTTTGGTTGGCGAAAAGCTGGCATCTGACACAATGTTGGACAAGGTCCTGTGCATCTGCTCGGGCCGTCGGCCAAAAGAAACATGTACGGAAGGCTTTACTTACAAGGGCCCGAGCCGCGGCATGGTGACCGATGAGACCAGCATGGATTTAGGCCAGAAGCTGCCGTACCTCTTCTGCGGAGATACATCTTTGAAGGACTCCGGTAGCGCTTTTCTTGTAGAGCTCTCCGTCATGGACCTTGTAGGCTTTCGAGCGCCGAACAATGCAGCGAGCCTCATTCTGATCCTCAGGGAGTTCTCGCCTATTAAGGTAGGCCAAGAAGGGTTCGGTCCATGGGGCGATTACTGCCATTATTAGATGGGCCGATGGTGTTATTTCGGTGGCTGAGCCTCCGATAATATCGGTATTGTGTTTGGAAATCTGGGGGTATAATCGGATCTGGACTGGTGTTGCTACTCTCACCCGGCCACACCACGGATGGCTTGAAGAGCCTTTCCAGAAAGATGTTAGGCGGGACGGGGTCATGCTTGGCGCCAATGCAAGCAAGGACATCTGCCGCTTGATTACTTTCTCGAGCCACGTGATGAAACTCGAGTCCCTCGAACAGAGCTGCTATTTTGAGTATAGCGTTACGATAGGCCGCCATCTTTGGATCTTTGGCATCGAAGTCTCCATTTATTTGGGATGTTGCGAGATTTGAATCCCCGCGCACCTCCAAGTGTTGTATGCCCATGGAGGCAGCCATCCGAAGACCGTGCAATAAGGCCTCGTATTTGGCTGCATTGTTGGAGTCCGTGTATAATATTTGGAGTACGTACTGGACTGTGTCTCCGGTGGGGGACGTTAGGACAACACCCGCCCCTTCCGCCCAACATTTTAGAGCCATCAAAGTGCATGACCCAGTTGGAATATGTACCGTACTCTTTAGGGAGTTCGGCCTCTATCCATTCGGCGACGAAGTCGGCCAATACTTGGGATTTAATGGCTCGGCGTGGTTTGTATGTTATGTCGAATGGCAGGAGCTCAATGGCCCACTTGGCAATCCGGCCCGTAGCGTCGCGGTTGTTTACTATGTCATTGAGTGGTACTTCGGAAGCCACCGTGATCGAGCACTCTTGGAAGTAGTGTCGTAGCTTCTGGGATGCCATGAAGACCACATATGCTATTTTTTGGTAATGAGGGTACCGGGATTTGCATGGTGTGAGGACAGTGGATACGTAGTACACCGGTTTCTGAAGTGGGAATTTGTATCCGTCCTCCTCTCGCTCAACGACGAGCACCACGCTCACCACCTGGTGTGTTGCAAAGATGTATAATAACATCGGTTCGCCGACATTTGGCGCGGCCAGGATTGGGTTGCTCGCTAAAAGAGCCTTTATTTCTTCCAGTCCGGCCGTTTCCGCATCCATCCACTCGAAGTGATCGATATGTCGGAGAAGGCGATAAAGTGGCAATGCTTTTTCTCCTAGTCTGGACATAAAGCGGCTTAAAGCTGCCACGCATCCGGCTAATTTTTTGACCTGTTTAAGGTCTGTTGGTGTAGCCAATTGTGACAAAGCTCTGATTTTGGCTGGATTTGCCTCAATTCCTCTATTGGAAACGATGAAGCCCAGCAGTTTTCCAGCGGGAACGCCGAAAACACACTTTTCCGGATTGAGCTTGATGTCATATGTACGGAGGTTGTCGAATGTGAGACACAAGTCGTCTATTAATGACTCGACGTGCCTAATCTTGATGACGACGTCATCCACATATGCTTCAACTGTCTTGCTTATTTGTTTCTCCAGGCATGTTTGAATCATGCGTTGGTAGGTGGCGCCGGCGTTTTTAAGCCCAAAGGGCATAGTGTTGAAGCAGAAAGGCTCGTATGGGGTAATGAATGCCGTTGCGGCTTGATCGGACTCCTTCATTTTGATTTGATGGTATCCGGAGTATGCGTCGAGGAAACACAGTGAGTCGTGTCCTGCAGTAGCATCAATAATCTAATCGATGCGGAGGAGGGGGAGGGATTCTTGGGGCAGGCCTTGTTGAGGTCTTTGAAATCGACGCACAGGCGCCAGGATTTATCCTTCTTTGGTACCATCACCAGGTTTGCTAGCCAGTCCGGGTGTTTTATTTCTCTGATGAATCCGGCCTCGATTAGCTTGGCTAGCTCCTCCCCCATAGCTTGTCGTTTGGGTTCGTAAAAGCGTCGTAGTGTTTGCTTGACCGGCTTGTATCCCTTCAATATATTGAGGCTATGTTCGGCCAACCTGCGTGGGATCCCTGGCATATCAGAAGGGTGTCAGGCGAACATGTCCCAGTTCTCGCGCAGGAACGCTCGTAGTGCGGTGTCGACCGTTGGATCCAGCTGTGCCCCGATGGAAGCTGTCTTCTTGGGGTCCGTAGGGTGGACTTGAAATTTCACTATTTCGTCTGCTGGTTTAAAGGAGGTGGATTTGGGCCGCTTATCAAGGATTACGTCGTCCCTATCCACCATGGAGCGTAGTGCGGTTAACTCTTCGGCCGTAAGGGCCTCGGATAGCGCCTCGAGGGCCAGAGATGCGGTTTTGTTTTCGGCGCGGAGTGCTATGTCCGGATCACTAGCGAGAGTGATAATACCGTTGGGCCCGGGCATCTTGAGTTTCATATACCCGTAATGAGGTATAGCTTGAAAGCGCATGAATGCGTCTCGCCCTAATAGGGCGTGATATCCACTGTTGAAAGGGGCCACCTGGAAGGTTATCTCTTCGGACCGATAGTTCTCCGGCGTGCCGAATACCACGTCGAGTGTAATTTTCCCCGCGCATCGCGCCTCCCGGCTAGGAATGATTCCTCGGACGGTCGTATTACTTTGCTCGATGCGGCTCCTGTCTATTTCCATTTTAGTGAGTGTGTCCTCGTAGATGAGGTTTAGCCCGCTGCCGCCGTCCATGAGAACTTTAGTGAGACGAAAGCCATCCACAATTAGATTGAGGACCAAGGCGGCTGGTGACCGGACTGACCGAAATTTTGGTTCGTCACTGGCATTGAAAGTTATGGCCGTGTCATTCCAGGGGTTTATTGCTGTGACTTGGCAGACTTCGGTGAGGTCGCAGAGTTCCCTCTTGCACCGATTGTTTGAAGCGGAAGTCTCGAAGACCGTCAATACTCGGAGGTCGTCGTCCTCCAGGGGGTGTTGCTCTGGGGTGTTTTTGGTGAGGATATCCTCGCCGCTCTTGGCCACATGCTGGAGTATCCAACATGCTCTAAGGTTGTGGGTTGGTACGGTATCCGGTGTTGTGTGTATTTTGCATGGCCTATCGAGCCATCCCTCCAGAACAGTTCTGCGTCCCGTAATGGGCTTAGTTTTCTTTACTATGGGGTCAGGTGCCCCGCGAGGGTGCATCCTTTTTGCCCGCCAGGGGGGTTGAGTGGAGACCGTGGGTTCCCAGCGAGCTGTCTGAGTTTTCCAGGTGCTTTCCATTGCGCAGTACTTATGTACTATGGTTGCCAAGTCAGCGAAGTGTAATACGCGACGGCGGTTGATGGCGTTGAGGATTCCTTCCTCCGTGCAATTATTACAGAATACTGAATTCGCGTCCTCGTCGTGGCAATCTTTAATCTTGTCTTTGAAAAGGAGGAATCTGGCCCAAAAGTGATGGACTGTTTCCTGAGACTGCTGTCGTACGTACATGAGGTCGCATATATCCGGAAGGCCGGAATCGCTTGGTAAATATTGCTTGTGGTGGGTGGGTGGCTTTAAATCTGAACCCTGACCCAATTTGGAGTCCGGAGTTCGAAAAACTTCCGAGCTTATTAGTTCGGGCTCCGGGATGTTAAATGATCCTCTAGGCTCGACGCCCGATTCTAGGTTCGGGGGACCGGGAGTGTCGTCCCACCGACAGGCATCCAGCTCTTCGAGCTCGGAAATCCGAACATAACTCGTCTTCAAAATAGGGGAAGAGTTGTTGTTTTGCTCCTCTACGACCGCTATCTGATGGGTGATCGGCGGAGATATGATTTCTCTCTGATCGGGTTTAAGCCCAATCTGATCATAGTTTGTAGCGACTCCCACGGCGGCGATGCGATCCAGGAGTTCATTTAAAGATGACAACTCCGCTGGATCCATTCATTTGGAGTATTCGGAGTCAACACGGAGACGATTCTCGATGACCTGAGAAATCATCATTGGCTTAAGGGCCGAACGGGCGGTCATGGTAAAGCCGCCCAGCCGGAGGGTTTGGCATGAGGCCAGGGCTCCTCCGGAGGTGATACTGTCCTTGATAACAAGGCGAGCCGTCGATCCTATCTTCGACGTCACAGTGGAACTCTCAATGAAAGCACCAATGTCGGTGTCAAAACCGGCGGATCTCGGGTAGGGGGTCCCGAACTGTGCATCTAAGGTCGATGGTAACAGGAGACGAGGGACACGATGTTTACCCAGGTTCAGGCCCTCTTGATGGAGGTAATACCCTACTTCCTGCTTGATTGATCTTGATGAATATGAGGATTACAAGAGTCGGTCTACCACGAGATCGTAATGGCTAAACCCTAGATGTCTAGCATGTATGATTATGATTGCCTCTACGGACTAAACCCTTCGGTTTATATAGACACCGGAGGGGCCTAGGGTTGTACAGAGTCGGTTCACAAAGGAAGGAATCTTCATATCCGAACGCCAAGCTTGCCATCCACGCCAGGGAGAGTCCCATCCGGACACGGGAGGAAGTCTTCTATCTTGTATCTTCATGGCCCATCAGTCCGGCCCACATCACACAGGCCGGACGCCCGAGAACCCCTTAATCCAGGACTCCCTCAATGCCGCTCCATGATTGCATGCCAAGTTTCATGAATTTCAGATGAGGTTTGGATTTACTAGAATTTAAAAACCAGGTATCTCAATGTTTGCGGACGAGTGACGGTGGCAGGGTGTTTGACATTCATTCCCATTTCTTGCATGGGACCTAAGCATGCAACCAAGGACACATAATTGAATTTTCAACCAATTTATATGCATTAGAGCATGTGCATGTAGTTCAAATTTTAATTATGCACGTAAATGCCTTGAAAACTCAATTAATGCATAAAAATGTCCAAACGAACCCCCAAAAATCCCAAAAAATTGACACAACACTCCTGTTGTTCTATGTTTACACAAGAAAAAATTAGAAAGCAATAAGAGGCAATGGATATCGTTTCGTCCCCAAAGGTGGGACGTTCCCTACCGAAACCATCATGCTTGTTGTGAGAAGCTCTGGTTTGTGAGAAGCATATCCCCTAACCTGCCCCAAATGGGACAAAATTTACCATGGCATGTTGATGCCGCTCCATGATAGCATGCCATGTTTTATGAATTTCAGACGAGCTTTGGATTTACTAGAATTTAAAAACCAGGTATCTCAATGTTTGTGGCTGAGTGACGGTGGTAGGGTGTTTGACATTCATTCCTATTTCTTGCATGGGACCTAAGCATGCAACCAAGGACACAGACTTGAATTTTCAACAAATTTATATGCATTAGAGCATGTGCTTGTAGTTCAAATTTTAATTATGCACATGAATGCATAGAAAACTCAGTTAATGTATAAAAATGTCCAAGCGAACCCCGAAAAATCCCAAAAATTGACACAACACTCCTGTTGTTCTATGTTGACACTAGGAAAAAATTGAAATCGAGAAGAGGCAATGGATATCGTTTCGTCCAGAAAGGTGTAACGTTCCCTACCGAAACAATCAGGCTTGTTGTGAGAAGCTCTGGTTTGTGAGAAGCATATCCCCAAACCTGCCCCAAATGGGGCAAAAAATTTACCATAGCATGTTGATGCCGCTCCATGATAGCATGCCAAGTTTCATGAATTTCAGACGAGCTTTGGATTTACTAGAATTTAAAAACCAGGTATCTCAATGTTTGCGACCGAGTGACGGTGGCAGGGTGTTTGACATTCATTCACATTTCTTGCATGGGACCTAAGCATGCAACCAAGGACACCGATTTGAATTTTCAAGCAATTTATATGCATTAGAGCATGTGCATGTAGTTCAAATTTGAATTATGCACATAAATGCATTGAGAACTCAATTAATGCATAAATATGTCCAAACGAACCCCGAAAAATCCCAAAAATTGACACAACACTCCTCTTGTTCTATGTTGACACGAGAAATTTTTTGAAAGCAATAAGAGGCAATGGATATCGTTTCGTCCCCAAAGGGGGACGTTTCCTTGTGAGAAGCTCTGGTTTGTGAGAAGCATATCCCCAAACCTGCCCCAAATGGGACAAAAAATTTACCACGGCATGTTGATGCCGCTCCATGATAGCATGTGATACGTCTCCGTCGTATCTATAATTTTTGATTGTTCCATGCCAATATTATTCAACTTTCATATACTTTTGGTAACTTTTTATATTATTTTTGGGACTAACATATTGATCCAGTGCCAGTTCCTGTTTGTTGCATGTTTTATGTTTCGCAGAATATCCATATCAAACGGAATCCAAACGGGATAAAAACAGGCGGAGCTTATTTTTGGAATATTTGGAAAATTCCAGAAGAAAAATCCACGCGAGACGGTGCCCGAGGTGGCCACGAGGCAGGGGGCGCCCCTGCCCCTTGGGCGCGCCCCTGACCCTCGTGGGCCACCCGTAAGGCGGTTGATGCCCTTCTTCGGCCGCAAGAAAGCTAATTTTTGGTTTAAAAAAATCATGGCAAAGGTTTCAGTCCAATCGGAATTACGGATCTCCATATATATACGAAATGCTGAAAGGGCAGAGGAGGAGAAGGCAGAAACAGAGAGAGACAGAGAGACGGATCCAATCTCAGAGGGGCTCTCGCCCCTCCCGTGCCATGGAGGCCATGGACCAGAGGGGAAACCCTTCTCCCATCTAGGGAGGAGGTCAAGGAAGAAGAAGGAGGGGGGCTCTCTCCCCTTTACTTCCGGTGGCGCCGGAGTGCCACCGGGGGCCATCATCATCACCGCAAACTTCACCAACAACTTCACCGCCATCATCACCAACTCTTCCCCCCTCTATGCAGCGGTGTAACCTCTCTCTTACCCGCTGTAATCTCTACTTAAACATGGTGCTCAACACTATATATTATTTCCCAATGATGTATGGCTATCCTATGATGTTTGAGTAGATCCGTTTTGTCCTATGGGCTATTTGATGATCAAGATTGGTTTGAGTTGCATGTTTTATTATTGGTGTTGTCCTATGGTGCTCTCCATGTCGCGCAAGCGTGAGGGATCCCCGCTGTAGGGTGTTGCAATACATTCATGATTCGCTTATAGTGGGTGGCGTGAGTGAACAGAAGCACAGACCCGAGTAAGTAGGTTGTTTGCGTATGGGATAAAGAGGACTTGATGCTTTAATGCTATGGTTGGGTTTTACCTTAATGATCTTTAGTAGTTGCGGATGCTTGCTAGAGTTCCAATCATAAGTGCATATGATCCAAGTAGATAAAGTATGTTAGCTTATGCCTCTCCCTCAAATAAAATTGCAATAATGATTACCGGTCTAGTTATCGATTGCCTAGGGACAAATAACTTTCTCGTAACAAGAATCTCTTTACTAAAACTAATTTAGTTGTGTCTTTATCTAAACAGCCCCTAGCTTTTATTTACGTGCTCTTTACTTTCTTGCAAGCCTATCCAAAAACACCTACAAAGTACTTCTAGTTTTATTCTTGTTCTAGGTAAAGCGAACGTCAAGCGTGCGTAGAGTTGTATCGGTGGTCGATAGAACTTGAGGGAATATTTGTTCTACCTTTAGCTCCTCGTTGGGTTCGACACTCTTACTTATCGAAAGAGGCTACAATTGATCCCCTATACTTGTGGGTCATCAAGACCTTTTTCTGGCACCGTTGCCGGGGAGCAATAGCGTGGGGTGAATATTCTCGTGTGTGCTTGTTTGCTTTATCACTAAGTAATTTTTATTTGCTGTTCTTAGTTGTTCTTTATCTTTAGTTATGGATATGGATACCCAAAAAATTAGGTGTACTTGCTACTCATGGAGATGAGGAACCTCCTAAAACCCTCGATGCTCGTTATGTGACAGATATTATGTACTACTTTGATAATCCAGAGAAAACCCCATTCAATTTGGTAATGGGAGTAACGTTGGATCAACGTGAATACTTTAGGGATTATCGCTTGACACAAAAAGGGAAACTATTATGGGATCAAATTTATATGTTGAAGTGGTATGCTAGGCAACTATGCTTGAGATATGATTATACTTGTTGCTCTAGGATGAAGGCTCCACACCTTCCCTTTTTATGCAAATTTAATGATAATAAAACCTTAGCTTCTTATGCTAATGGTATCTATGATTACTATGATGTGGAACAAATGGAAGAATTTTTTGCTTTTATGGGTGCTTATGAAATTGAATCTATGTTTAAAGAGTTTGAAGATTTTGATGATTTGGTTTATAGACCTGAAAATTTAGCTATCCTTAAATATTGTTATGAGAATTATGAATACAATTACGATATTAATGCACTTATTGAGAAAGTCTCCTCTGTCCAAGAAGAGACTAATATTTTGCAGGAGTCTGTGGAAGAAGAAATTACTGAAACTGTGAGCTCATTGGATGAAAAAGATGATGAGGAGAGCGGAGAACAAAAGGAGGAAGAGCGGATTAGCTACCCATGCCCACCTTCTAATGAGAGTAACTCTTCAACTCATACATTGTTTAATTTCCCTTCGTGCTTACCGAAGGATGAATGCTATGATGATTGTTATGATCCCATTGATTCTCTTGAAATATCCCTTTTTGATGATGCTTGCTATGCTTGTGTCCAAGATGCCAATATGAATTATGCTTATGGAGATGAACTTGCTATAGTTCCTTATGTTAAACATGAAATTGTTGCTATTGCACCCACGCATGATAGTCCTATTATCTTTTTGAATTCTCCAAACTACACTATATCGGAGAAGTTTGCCCTTATTAAGGATTATATTGATGGGTTGCCTTTTACCGTTGCACATGATGATTTTGATGAATATAATATGCATGTGCTTGCTGCTCCTACTTGCAATTATTATGAGAGAGGAACTATATCTCCACCTCTCTATGTTTCCCACATGATAAAATTGCAAGAAACTGTTTATACTATGCATTGGCCTTTGCTATGTGTGCATGAATTGTTCTTTTATGACATGCCGATGCATAGGAAGAGAGTTAGACTTCGTTGTTGCATGATATATGTTGCCTTGTGCTCATTACTAAATTACAAATCATTGTTAATTAAAATTGGCTTTGATATACCTTGGGATCCGGGTGGATCCATTACTTGAGCACTATATGCCTAGCTTAATGGCTTTAAAGAAAGCGCTGCCAGGGAGACGACCCGGAAGTTTTAGAGAGTCATTTATTTCTGTTGAGTGCTTTCATATATTTTAAAAGCAACAAAAATAAAGAGGGGAACCCAAAACTTTTCAAAAAGGAAAGTGAAAGTGAGAAAGACAGGCATTGTTGAAGTGGGAGAGCTCCTTGAACTTTGTTCATGCTCACGTCAACTTTGTGAATCTTGATTACAGAAACTTTTCAACAAAAATAATTATCCCCTTGTACAATTCCATTTTTTTATAAAAATAATGTGCCAAGGTTTGCCTTTGGGATGTTTACAATGCTTGTTGGTTTGTACAGTGCAGGACAGAAACTTTGGCTGTAGTGCATGATTTTTAATTTTTTACTGAAACCTCAAATGGTTCTGATTCTTTTTGCACTATCTTTCTATACAAATTGTTTAGTTTTCCGAATTTTTGCAGAATTGTTCAAGTATTATAAGTATGGTGAATGTTCAGATTATTACAGACTGTTCTGTTTTAGACAGATTCTGTTTTTGATGCATAGTTTGCTTGTTTTGATGAAACTATCAATTTATATCAGTGGATTAAGCCATGAAAAAGTTATACTACAGTAGACACAATGACAAAAAAAATATGAATTGGTTTGCAACAGTACTTAGAGTAGTGATTTGCTTTATTATACTAACGGATCTTACCGAGTTTTCTGTTGAAGTTTTGTGTGGATGAAGTGTTCGATGATCGAGAAGGTTTCGATGTGAGAAGAAGGAAGAGAGGCAAGAGCTCAAGCTTGGGGATGCCCGAGGCACCCCAAGTAAATATTCAAGGAGACTCAAGCGTCTAAGCTTGGGGATGCCCCGGAAGGCATCCCCTCTTTCTTCAACAAGTATCGGTATGTTTTCGGATTCGTTTCGTTCATGCGATATGTGCGATCTTGGAGCGTCTTTTTCATTTAGTTTTCATTTTTATTTTATGCACCATGCTGGTATGAGATAGTCCTTGGTTGATTTATAGAATTCTCTTTGCACTTCACTTATATCTTTTGAGCATGGCTTTATAGAATGCTTCATGTGCTTCACTTATATCATTTGAAGTTTGGATTGCCTGTTTCTCTTCACTTAGACAACCGCCATTTGTAGAATGCCCTTTTGCTTCACTTATATTTGTTAGAGCGTGGGCATATCTTTTGTAGAAAGAATTAAACTCTCTTGCTTCACTTATATCTATTTAGAGAGATGACAGGAACTGGTCATTCACATGGTTAGTCATAAAATCCTACATAAAACTTGTAGATCGCTGAATATGATATGTTTGATTCCTTGCAATAGTTTTGCGATATAAAGGTGGTGATATTAGAGTCGTGCTAGTTGAGTAATTGTGTAATTGAGAAATACTTGTGTTGAGGTTTGTGATTCCCGTAGCATGCACGTATGGTGAACCGTTATGTGATGAAGTCGGAGCATGATTTATTTATTGATTGTCTTCCTTATGAGTGGCGGTCGGGGACGAGCGATGGTCTTTTCCTACCAATCTATCCCCCTAGGAGCATGCATGTAGTACTTTGTTTCGATAATTAATAGATTTTTGCAATAAGTATGTGAGTTCTTTATGACTAATGTTGAGTCCATGGATTATACGCACTCTCACCCTTCCACCATTGCTAGCCTCTCTAGTACCGCGCAACTTTCGCCGGTACCATAAACCCACCATACCTACCTATCATGGCATTTCCATAGCCATTCCGAGATATATTTCCATGCAACTTCCATCATCATCATATACATGACTTGAGCATTCATTGGCATATTGCTTTGCATGATCATAAGATAGCTAGCATGATGTTTTCATGGCTTGTCCGGTTTTTTTTTGATGTCATTGCTATGCTAGATCATTGCACATCCCGGTACACCGCCGGAGGCATTCATATAGAGTCATACCTTTTTTCTAGTATCGAGTTGTAATATTGAGTTGTAAGTAAATAAAAGTGTCATGATCATCATTATTAGAGCATTGCCCCAGTGAGGAAAGGATGATGGAGACTATGATTCCCCCATAAGTCGGGATGAGACTCCGGACTTTACAAAAAATAAAAGAGGCCAAAGAAGCCCAAATAAAAAAAGAGGCCAAAGAAGCCCACCAAAAAAAGAGAAAATAAAAAAAATGAGAGAAAAAGAGAGAAGGGGCAATGTTACTATCCTTTTACCACACTTGTGCTTCAGAGTAGCACCATGTTCTTCGTATAGAGAGTCTCTTGAGTTATCACTTTCATATACTAGTGGGAATTTTCATTATAGAACTTGGCTTGTATATTCCAACGATGGGCTTCCTCAAATGCCCTAGGTCTTCATGAGCAAGCAAGTTGGATGCACACCCACTTAGTTTCAGTTTGAGCTTTCATACACTTATAGCTCTAGTGCATCCGTTGCATGGCAATCCCTACTCCTCACATTGACATCAATTGATGGGCATCTCCATAGCCCGTTGATTAGCCGCGTCGATGTGAGACTTTCTCCTTTTTTGTCTTCTCCACATAACCCCCATCATCATATTCTATTCCACCTATAGTGTTATGTCCATGGCTCACGCTCATGTATTGCGTGAAAGTTGAAAAGGTTTGAGAAACGTCAAAAGTATGAAACAATTGCTTGGCTTGTCATCCGGGTTGTGCATGATGTGAATATTTTGTGTGAAGAAGATGGAGCATAGCCAGACTATATGATTTTGTAGGGATGAGCTTTCTTTGGCTATGTTATTTCAATAAGACATAATTGCTTGGTTGGTATGCTTGAAGTATTATTGTTTTTATGTCAAAAGATAGACTATTGCTTTGAATCACTCGTGTCTTAATATTCATGCCATGATTAGATACATGACCAAGATTATGCTAGGTAGAATTCCACATCAAAAATTATCTTTTTTATCATTTACCTACTCGAGGACGAGCAGGAATTAAGCTTGGGGATGCTCATACGTCTCCGTCGTATCTATAATTTTTGATTGTTCCATGCCAATATTATTCAACTTTCATATACTTTTGGCAACTTTTTATATCATTTTTGGGACTAACATATTGATCCGGTGCCTAGTGCCAGTTCCTGTTTGTTGCATGTTTTATGTTTTGCAGAATATCCATATCAAACGGAATCCAAACGGGATAAAAACGGACGGAGCTTATTTTTGGAATATTTGGAAAATTCTGGAAGAAAAATCCACGCGAGATGGTGCCCGAGGTGGCCATGAGGCAGGGGGCGCCCCAGCCCCCCTGGGCACACCCCTGACCCTCGTGGGTGATGTCTACTACTCAACCTTCTTCTTGTAGACATTGTTGGGCCTCCAAGTGCAGAGGTTTGTAGGACAGTAGCAAGTTTCCCTCAAGTGGATGACCTAAGGTTTATCAATCCGTAGGAGGCGTAGGATGAAGATGGTCTCTCTCAAACAACCCTGCAACCAAATAACAAAGAGTCTCTTGTGTCCCCAACACACCCAATACAATGGTAAATTGTATAGGTGCACTAGTTCGGCGAAGAGATGGTAATACAAGTGCAATATGGATGGTAGATATAGGTTTTTGTAATCTGAAAATATAAAAACAGCAAGGTAACTAATAATAAAAGCGAGCACAAACGGTATTGCAATGCTAGGAAATAAGGCCTAGGGTTCATACTTTCACTAGTGCAAGTTCTCTCAACAATAATAACATAATTGGATCATATAACTATCCCTCAACATGCAACAAAGAGTCACTCCAAAGTCACTAATAGCGGAGAACAAACGAAGAGATTATGGTAGGGTATGAAACCACCTCAAAGTTATTCTTTCCAATCAATCCGTTGGGCTATTCCTGTAAGTGTCACAAACAGCCCTAGAGTTCGTACTAGAATAACACCTTAAGACACAAATCAACCAAAACCCTAATGTCACCTAGATACTCCAATGTCACCTCAAGTATCCGTGGGTATGATTATACGAAATGCATCACACAATCTCAGATTCATCTATTCAACCAACACAAAGTACTTCAAAGAGTGCCCCAAAGTTTATACCGGAGAGTCAAGACGAAAACGTGTGCCAACCCCTATGCATAGGTTCATGGGCGGAACCCGCAAGTTGATCACCAAAACATACATCAAGTGAATCACGTGATATCCCATTGTCACCACAGATACGCACGGCAAGACATACATCAAGTGTTCTCAAATCATTAAAGACTCAATCCGATAAGATAACTTCAAAGGGAAAACTCAATCCATTACAAGAGAGTAGAGGGGGAGAAGAAACATAAGATCCAACTATAATAGCAAAGCTCGCGATACATCAAGATCGTGCCAAATCAAGAACACGAGAGAGAGAGATCAAACACATAGCTACTGGTACATACCCTCAGCCCCGAGGGTGAACTACTCCCTCCTCGTCATGGAGAGCGCCGGGATGATGAAGATGGCCACCGGTGAGGGATCCCCCCACCGACAGGGTGCCGGAACAGGGTCCCGATTGGTTTTTGGTGGCTACAAAGGCTTGCGGCGGCGGAACTCCCGATCTATTCTGTTCCCCGATCATTTTAGGGTATATGGATATATATAGGCGGAAGAAATACGTCAGGGGAGCCACGAGGGGCCCACGAGGGTGGAGGGCGCGCCCCCCTGCCTCGTGCCTTCCTCGTTGCTTCCTTTACGTGGACTCCAAGTCTCCTGGGTTGCTTTCTTTCCAAAAATAACTTCTCCAGAAGGTTTCATTCCGTTTCGACTCCGTTTGATATTCCTTTTCTTCGAAACACTGAAACAAGAGAAAAAACTGGAACTGGCACTGGGCTCTGGGTCAATAGGCTAGTCCCAAAAATAATATAGAAGTGTTTACTAAAGCCCATAAACATCCAAAACAGATAATATAATAGCATGGAACAATCAAAAATTATAGATACGTTGGAGACGTATCAGCATCCCCAAGCTTAATTCCTGCTCGTCCTCGAGTAGGTAAATGATAAAAACAGAATTTTTGATGTGGAATGCTACTTGGCATAATTTCAATGTAATTCTTCTTAATTGTGGTATGAATATTCAGATCCGAAAGATTCAAGATAAAAGTTCATATTGACATAAAAATAATAATACTTCAAGCATACTAACTAAGCAATTATGTCCTCTCAAAATAACATGGCCAAAGAAAGTTCATCCCTACAAAATCATATAGTTTAGTCATGCTCCATTTTCGTCACACAAGAATGCTCTCATCATGCACAACCCCGATGACAAGCCAAGCAATTGTTTCATACTTTAGTAATCTCAAACCTATAAACTTTCACGCAATACATGAGCGCGAGCCATGGACATAGCACTTTGGGTGGAATAGAATATGATGATGGGGGTTATGTGGAGAAGACAAAAAGGAGAAAGTCTCACATCAACGAGGCTAATCAATGAGCTATAGAGATGCCCATCGATTGATGTTAATGCAAGGAGTAGGGATTGCCATGCAACGGATGCACTAGAGCTATAAATATATGAAAGCTCAACAAAAGAAACTAAGTGGGTGTGCATCCAACTTGCTTGCTCACGAAGACCTAGGGCACTTGAGGAGGCCCATTGTTGGAATATACCAGCCAAGTTCTATAATGAAAAATTCCCACTAGTATATGAAAGTGACAAAACAAGAGACTCTCTATCATGAAGATTGTGGTGCTACTTTGAAGCACAAGTGTGGTAAAAGGATAGTAACATTGTCCCTTCTCTCTTTTTCTCTCATTTTTTTTGGGTTTTCTCTTTTTTTTATGGCCTTTCTCTCTTTTTTTATTCTTTTTTATTCCTCACTTGGGACAATGCTCTAGAAAATGATGATCATCACACTTCTATTTATTTACAACTCAATGATTACAACTCGATACTAGAACAAAGTATGACTCTATATGAATGCCTCCGGCGGTGTACCGGGATATGCAATGAACCAAGAGTGACATGTAAGAAAGAATTATGAACGGTGGCTTTGCCACAAATACTATGTCAACTACATGATCATGATAAGCAATATGATATTGATGAACGTGTCATGATAAACGGAACGGTGGAAAGTTGCATGGCAATATATCTCGGAATGGCTATGGAAATGCCATAATAGGTAGGTATGGTGGTTGTTTTGAGGAAGATATAAGGAGGTTTATGTGTTAAAGAGTGTATCATATCACGGGGTTTGGATGCACCGGCGAAGTTTGCACCAACTCTCAATGTGAGAAAGGGCAATGCACGGTACCGAAGAGGCTAGCAATGATGGAAGGGTGAGAGTGCGTATAATCCATGGACTCAACATTAGTCATAAAGAACTCACATACTTATTGCAAAAATCTACAAGTCATCAAAAACCAAGCACTACGCGCATGCTCCTAGGGGGATAGATTGGTAGGAAAAGACCATCGCTCGCCCCCTACCGCCACTCATAAGGAGGACAATCAAAGAACACCTCATGTTTCAAATTTGTTACATAACTTTTACCATACGTGGATGCTACGGGACTTGCAAACTTCAACACAAGTATTTCTCAAATTCACAACTACTCAACTAGCACAACTTTAATATCACTATCTCCATATCTCAAAACAATCATCAAGTATCAAACTTCTCTTAGTATTCAACACACTCATAAGAAAGTTTTTTACTAGTTTAAGCAAATTACCATGCTGTTTAAGAATCTTAAGATAATATAAGTGAAGCATGAGAGTTCATCTATTTCTTCAAAATAAAACTACCGTCGTGCTCTAAAAGATATAAGTGAAGCACTAGAGCAAATGACAAACTACTCCAAAAGATAGAAGTGAAGATCAATGAGTAGTCGAATAATTATGTAACTATGTGAAGATTCTCTAACATTTTAAGAATTTTTGATCTTGGTACTTTATTCAAACAGCAAGCAAAACTAAATAAAATGACATGATGCTCCAAGCAAAACACATATCATGTGGTGAATAAAAATATAGCTCCAAGTAAAGTTACCGATGAATGAAGACGAAAGAGGGGATGCCATCCGGGGCATCCCCAAGCTTAGGATCTTGGTTGTCCTTGAATATTACCTTGGGGTGCCTTGTGCATCCCCAAGCTTAGGCTCTTGCCACTCCTTATTCCATAGTCCATCGAATCTTTACCCAAAACTTGAAAACTTCACAACACAAAACTTAACAGAAAACTCGTAAGCTCCGTTAGCGAAAGAAAACAAAACACCACTTCAAAGTACTGTAATGAACTCATTATTTATTTATATTGGTGTTAAACCTAATGTATTCCAACTTCTCTATGGTTTATAAACTCTTTTACTAGCCATAGATTCATCAAAATAAGCAAACAACACACGAAAAACAGAATCTGTCAAAAACAGAACAGTCTGTAGTAATCTGTAACTAACGCAAACTTATGGAACTCAAAAAATTCTACCAAAATAGGAAGACCTAGATAATTTGATTATTGATATGCCTAAATTGGAATCAGTATTTTATCGCATTCTGGTGATTTTTAACAATTGTTTTAGTGAACAGAAAGTTTCTGGAATTTTCAGCAAGATCAAATAACTATCATCCAAGAAGATCCTATAGGTCTTACTTGGCACAAACACTAATTAAAACATAAAACCACATCTAACCAGAGGCTAGATAGATTATTTATTCCTAAACAGAACCAAAAAGCAAGAAACTAAAATAAAGTTGGGTTGCCTCCCAACAAGCGCTAACGGTTAACGCCCCTAGCTAGGCATGATGGTTGCAATGATGCTCGCATAAAAGATAAGAATTGGAACATAAAGAGAGCATCATGAAGAATATGACTAGCACATTTAAGTCTAACACACTTCCTATGCATAGGGATTTTGTGAGCAAACAACTTATGGAAACAAGAATCAACTTGCATAGGAAGGTAAAACAAGCATAACTTCAAGATTTTAAGCACATAGAGAGGAAACTTGATATTATTGCAATAAGTAGAAGCATATGATCCTCTCTCATAATAATTTTCAGTAGCATCATGAATGAATTCAAAAATAGAACCAGCACCTAAAGCATTCTTTTCATGATCTACAAGCATAGAAAATTTACTACTCTCCACATAAGCAAAATTCTTCTCATGAATAGTAGTGGGAGCAAACTCAACAAAATAGCTATCATGTGATTGAAAATTAAGATCAAGATGACAAGTTTCATGGTTATCATCATTCTTTAAAGCATACGTGTCATCACAATAATCATCATAGATAGGAAGCATGCTTTCATCATAATAAATTTGCTCATCAAAACTTGGGGGACTAAACATATCATCTTCATCAAACATAGCATCCCCAAGCTTGTGGCTTTGCATATCATTAGCATCATGGATATTCAAGGAGGTCATACTAACAACATTGCAATCATGCTCATCATTCAAAGATTTAGTGCCAAACATTTTAATGCATTCTTCTTCTAACACTTTGGCACAATTTTCCTTCCCATCATACTCACGAAAGATATTAAAAAGATGAAGCGTATGAGGTAAACTCAATTCTATTTTTTTGTAGTTTTCTTTTATGAACTAAACTAGTGATGAAACAAGAAACAAAAAGATTCGATTGCAAGATCTAAAGATATACCTTCAAGCACTCACCTCCCCGGCAACGGCGCCAGAAAAGAGCTTAGTTGACGGGGTGTGAGTGCCGCTTACCTAGCCTCCCCGGCAACGGCGCCAGAAACTGCTTGATGTCTACTACTCAACCTTCTTCTTGTAGACGTTCTTGGGCCTCCAAGTGCAGAGGTTTGTAGGACAGTAGCAAGTTTCCCTCAAGTGGATGACCTAAGGTTTATCAATCCGTAGGAGGCGTAGGATGAAGATGGTCTCTCTTGAACAACCCTGCAGCCAAATAACAAAGAGTCTCTTGTGTCCCCAACACACCCAATACAATGGTAAATTGTATAGGTGCACTAGTTCGGCGAAGAGATGGTGATACAAGTGCAATATGGATGGTAGATATAGGTTTTTGTAATCTGAAAATATAAAAACAGCAAGGTAACTAATAATAAAAGCGAGCACAAACGGTATTGCAATGCTAGGAAATAAGGCCTAGGGTTCATACTTTCACTAGTGCAAGTTCTCTCAACAATAATAACATAATTGGATCATATAACTATCCCTCAACATGCAACAAAGAGTCACTCCAAAGTCACTAATAGCGGAGAACAAACGAAGAGATTATGGTAGGGTACGAAACCACCTCAAAGTTATTCTTTCCAATCAATCCGTTGGGCTATTCCTATAAGTGTCACAAACAGCCCTAGAGTTCGTACTAAAATAACACCTTAAGACACAAATCAACCAAAACCCTAATGTCACCTAGATACTCCAATGTCACCTCAAGTATCCGTGGGTATGATTATATGATATGCATCACACAATCTCAGATTCATCTATTCAACCAACACAAAGTACTTCAAAGAGTGCCCCAAAGTTTATACCGGAGAGTCAAGACGAAAACGTGTGCCAACCCCTATGCATAGGTTCATGGGCGGAACCCGCAAGTTGATCACCAAAACATACATCAAGTGAATCACGTGATATCCCATTGTCACCACAGATACGCACGGCAAGACATACATCAAGTGTTCTCAAATCATTAAAGACTCAATCCGATAAGATAACTTCAAAGGGAAAACTCAATCCATTACAAGAGAGTAGAGGGGGAGAAGAAATATAAGATCCAACTATAATAGCAAAGCTCGCGATACATCAAGATCGTGCCAAATCAAGAACACGAGAGAGAGAGATCAAACACATAGCTACTGGTACATACCCTCAGCCCCGAGGGTGAACTACTCCCTCCTCGTCATGGAGAGCACCGGGATGATGAAGATAGCCACCGGTGAGGGATCCCTCCTCCGGCAGGGTGCCGGAACAGGGTCCCGATTGGTTTTTGGTGGCTACAGAGGCTTGCGGCGGCGGAACTCCCGATCTATTCCGTTCCCCGATCGTTTTAGGGTATAAGAAATAGGCGGAAGAAATACGTCAGGGAGCCACGAGGGGCCCACAAGGGTGGAGGGCGCGCCCAGGGGGTGGGCACGCCCCCCTGCCTCATGCCTTCCTTGTTGCTTCCTTGACGTGGACTCCAAGTCTCCCGGGTTGCTTTCTTTCCAAAAATAACTTCTCCAGAAGGTTTCATTCCGTTTCGACTCCGTTTGATATTCCTTTTCTTCTAAACACTGAAACAAGGGAAAAAACAGGAACTTGCACTGGGCTCTGGGTCAATAGGTTAGTCCCAAAAATAATATAGAAGTGTTTAATAAAGCCCATAAACATCCAAAACAGATAATATAATAGCATGGAACAATCAAAAATTATAGATACGTTGGAGACGTATCAGTGGGACACCCGTAAGGCGGTTGATGCCCTTCTTCGGCCGCAAGAAAGCTAATTTTTGGTTAAAAAAATCACGGCGAAGGTTTCAGTCCAATCGGAGTTACGGATCTCCATATATATGCGAAACGGTGAAAGGGCAGAGGAGGAGGAGGCAGAAACAGAGAGAGACAGAGAGACAGATCCAATCTCGGAGGGGCTCTCGCCCCTCCCGTGCCATGGAGGCCATGGACCAGAGGGGAAACCCTTCTCCCATCTAGGGAGGAGGTCAAGGAAGAAGAAGAAGGAGGAGGGGGGCTCTCTCCCCCTTGCTTCCGGTGGTGCCGGAGTGCCACCGGGGGCCATCATCATCACCGCAATCTTCACCAACAACTTCACCGCCATCATCACCAACTCTTCCCCCCTCTATGCAGCGGTGTAACCTCTCTCTTACCCGCTGTAATCTCTACTTAAACATGGTGCTCAACGCTATATATTATTTCCCAATGATGTATGGCTATCCTATGATGTTTGAGTAGATCTGTTTTGTCCTATGGGCTATTTGATGATCAAGATTGGTTTGAGTTGCATGTTTTATTATTGGTGCTGTCCTATGGTGCTCTCCGTGTCGCGCAAGCGTGAGGGATCCCCGCTGTAGGGTGTTGCAATACGTTCATGATTCGCTTATAGTGGGTGGCGTGAGTGAACAGAAGCACAGACCCGAGTAAGTAGGTTGTTTGCGTATGGGATAAAGAGGACTTGATGCTTTAATGCTATGGTTGGGTTTTACCTTAATGATCTTTAGTAGTTGCGGATGCTTGCTAGAGTTCCAATCATAAGTGCATATGATCCAAGTAGAGAAAGTATGTTAGCTTATGCCTCTCCCTCAAATAAAATTGCAATAATCATTACCGGTCTAGTTATCGATTGCCTAGGGACAAATAACTTTCTCGTAACAAAAAGCTCTTTACTAAAACTAATTTAGTTGTGTCTTTATCTAAACAGCCCCTAGCTTTTATTTACGTGCTCTTTACTTTCTTGCAAGCCTATCCAAAAACACCTACAAAGTATTTCTAGTTTTATTCTTGTTCTAGGTAAAGCGAACGTCAAACGTGCGTAGAGTTGTATCGGTGGTCGATAGAACTTGAGGGAATATTTGTTCTACCTTTAGCTCCTCGTTGGGTTCGACACTCTTACTTATAGAAAGAGGCTACAATTGATCCCCTATACTTGTGGGTTATCAGCATGCCAAGTGTCATGAATTTCAGACGAGCTTTGGATTTACTAGAATTAAAAAATCAGGTATCTCAATGTTTGCGGCTGAGTGACGGTGGCAGGGTGTTTGACATTCATTCCCATTTCTTGCATGGGACCTAAGCATGCAACCAAGGACACAGATTTAAATTTTCAACCAATTTATATGCATTAGAGCATGTGCCTGTAGTTCAAATTTTAATTACGCACATGAATGCATAGAAAACTCAGTTAATGTATAAAAATGTCCAAGCGAACCCCGAAAAATCCCAAAAAATGACACAACGCTCCTATTGTTCTATGTTGACACTAGGAAAAAAATTGAAATCGAGAAGAGGCAATGGATATCGTTTCGTCCGGACAGGTGAAACGTTCCCTACCGAAACCATCACACTTGTTGTGAGAAGCTCTGGTTTGAGAGAAGCTTATACCCAAACCTGCCCCAAATGGGACACAAATTTTACCACAGCATGTTGATGCCGCTTCATCATAGCATGCCAAGTTTCATGAATTTCGGACGACTTTTGGATTTACTAGAATTACAAAAGCAAGTACGTCGACGTTTGCCGTGCTGTGGTGTTCGAAATTCATCCCCATTTTTTGCATGGGACATAAGCATAAACACATGGACACATATATGATTTTACAACCCATGTTGGTGCACCGGAGCATGTGCACGTAGTTTAATTTTGAATTGTGCACCTGAAATGGCTAGAAAACCAATTTAATGTATAAAATGTCCAAACGAACCCTGAATAATTCCAATTCTTTTACGACACACATATAGTTGCATGTTCACTGCAGATAAAAGGTCTAGCAATTCAAACACCGTCCATTGCCGTTGTGACCCCATTATGTTATTCAAATCAAGATGAAAAATCAAGTAGATCCCACACAGTTTATTATCACCAACCGTGTGAGATGCAGTACAAAATATCCTGGGGCACCGTCGGTGTATAGTACGCCTATGGCTTACGCGAGAAGGTGCGTCATCTACAGTCCACAGCCGGCGTGTCAGGCACACTAGCTCGCTCCCCAAATATCATTTTGCCGTTCAATCATCGCCGGTGAAAGATGGGGACGTGGACCCGCGTCGTGAGGGCAACTTCGGCGGCCCACTCCGGCGAGAGCGCAGCCGCCATGCGCGTGCTAACAAGGTGCATGAGCGCGGCTGAAATCTGCGACCGGGCTGCCAAGGCAGCCCAAACGACCACTGTTGCTTCTTAGGTGGTGGCAGCAACATCTGCCTCGGGGATAGCAACTGGCGAGAGCGGTACAACAGTTGTCCGTTCCGCAACCGCGGCCTTGGCCCTGATGGAGACCACCCACGACCATGCCGAGGCCGCCCACGCCCAGCTCATGGCGGTCACCGCACAAATTGAACGAAGCTTCTCCGACAACGGTCCGCAACCCACGGCCGAAGAGTTGGCAATCGCCGAGAGCGTTCGAGCAGTCGTCCGTTCCTCCGCCGCATACCTTGCGACGACGGAGCCCGTCCAAGCCCAGATCGCGGCCGCCCATGCCCAGCTCGTGGTGGCCTTTTCCAAAGAGATGGCGGACGCGGATGGCGAGATGCTTGTCGAGTATGGTGCGATGGATGCCATGGAGCCCCTTCCCTAGGAGACCGTCGGGCGCGAGCTGGACATGGAGGAGGCGGCGGAGATCCACGAGCACCAGCTGTAGTAGAACTCTTTGTTTGTTTAATTAAAGCGCCGGTCTTTAATTTGTTAGAGTAATGTTTAGGCCAGCTAGCTCTGTTTAATTGCTGAACTTGCTCGATTAAGAAGTGTGGGTGTGCTGTAGTCTCCTTTGTGTACCCAAATTATGCAATGACGTGGATGACCACTGTAACCAGGGAAATTCAAACCAAAATTTTTGATGTTCAAACTCATCACACACGGGTTAAGCTATCTGAATCGTTTGTGATGTTCACATATCGTACACAGTTCTGAATAAGGGACCGTGTCTAATGACACTATGCGCGCTAGTTTTTCGCTGAAGCGATTCCAAATTTTCGGCTTCCGCGGAAATATCTACCTCCCCGCCCCCTCCCCCTTACCAAAAGCCACATTTCCTCTGTTTCCGCCTTTCTTTCCAAGTTGAAACCTTCACTCCTTGCTTGCAGCGCCGCCTCCTCGCCGGCGACCCTCCTTCACGCTGCTCGACCTCGTCTATCCAGGCAGGTAATCCACACCCGACCCCCATCCTCCTCCTCCTTCCACATCCCACATGCCCCGATCACCGGCGCGACACCTTCCACCCAAATCACTGACCCCTCCACCAAATAAGCGCCGCCCTAAGCCATGGTGCACGCAGTATAGTCAGGATCTAAAGGAGCATTTGGCAGCGGAGAAGCAAATCGCGGCCGCACGCGCGAATGAGGTTGCGATGGCTGCCATTCGTGTCGAACCCCAGATCTTGGAGGAGCACCTTGCCATTTGCTAGCTACGCCGGTTAAGCATGCTCAGTTTACCCATTGCGTGTGCTGCTCCTACCTTTCCTTAACAAATTCTAGTGAATTGTGCTATCTAATTTTACCATGCAATCTGTTGCTCTAGTGTATATGTTCTATATGTCATGCAGTGTGATGCTCACTTATTAACTATTTGGTTAATTAGTTGTCGTCTTCAGTTAACTGTTTGGTTCAATTCTGCAAATGTGATGTTCAATTCTTCAGGCTGCAATTTTGTATTGTCTTCCATGTGAGAAATAAATCGAATTTCTCTTTACAAAATACATGAGAAACAAATACAATTGCTATATTTCCAAGTTGTCAAGCATGCTTGGTTTGGTTATACATTGTGCAATGTGGTGCTCAGTTAACGTTTGATTCATTTATGTTGTGGTGTTTAGTTAACTGTTTGGTTCAATTCTGCAATGCAATGTTCAATATTTGTGGGTGCATTCTGTTATTGTATACCATGTGAGAAGTAAATCGAATTTGGTTGTACTAAATACATGAGAAACAAATACAATTGCTATATTTCCAAGTTGTTAAACATGCTTGGTTTGGTTATACATTATGCAATGTGGTGCTCAGTTAACGTTTGGTTCATTTGTGTTGTGGTGTTTAGTTAACTGTTTGGTTCAATTTTGCAATGCGATGTTCAATAGTTGTGGGTGCATTCTGTTATTGTATACCATGTGGGAAGTAAATCGAATTTGGTTGTACTAAATACATGAGAAACAAATACAATTGCTATATTTCCAAGTTGTTAAGCATGCTTGGTTTGGTTAACTATCTGATCTTCTATTAGGAGTGTGTTATATTGTGCAATGTGGTGCTCAGTTAACGTTTGGTTCATTTGTTGTGGTGTATAGTTAATTGTTTGGTTCAATTCTGCAATCCGGTGTTCAATTGTTGTGGGTGCATTCTGTTATTGTATACCATGCGAGGAATAAATTTAATTTGGATGTACTAAATACATGAGACACAAATACAATTGCTATTTTCCAAGTTGTTAAGCATGCTTGGTTTGGTTAACTGTCTGATCTTCTATTAGGAGTATGTTATATTGTGCAATGTGGTGCTCAGTTAATGTTTGGTTCATTTGTTGTGGTGTTTAGTTAACTGCTTGGTTCAATTCTGCAATGCGATGTCCAATTGTCGTGGGTAGAATTTTGTATTGTTGTGCATGTGAGGAATAAATCGAATTTGGCTGCACTTAATACATGAGAAACATATACAAGTGCTATATTTCCTAGTTCTTAATCATGCTTGGTTTGGATAAATGGGTTTTCCATGTGGCTTGAATTAATCTGATGAATCTGCAATGTGCTTATTTTTCATCAACATATTTTACTAATAGCACGCGAACCCTTACTTAACCTGATGACTAACTACCTTATATGTGTTGCAGGGAAACAATGGGAAGCACTGAGGTTTACAATCGAGGTTAGCACGTGCATGGTCCGTTGTCTAATAGCACATTATTGTGCAATTGCAGGAACCATTCTAATATTTAGGTTTTTAACAATTTGGTCTTGCACATGTAGGTCCTGCTGTCAGAGGTTTTGACCCACTGTTCGACCCTTTTTGCATATGGGGAAATGAGTTGTCCATGAATATCAATCAAGTCAAGAAAATCAGAAAGATTGTTAGGATAAAGAAATTAGCGACAAAAAACAACAAGATGTTTGTCTGCACAATGAAGAAGACATCAGTTAACTACAAGATGGTACTAACTATTATACCTTGCCTTTTTTTTATTCCTTTGCCCCATTTCCAATATAGAGAAGATATTTATGCACATCCTTGTTTTCAGGCCTTTCCAAAGCAGTTCACTGATGATTACCTCTCAAACCACCTCTATGGTCAGGAGGCGAGGAAGGTTTTCATACAACACCCACGGTTCAATATTGAAGTGTTCCTGAAGAGGACGAGGGACGGACGGTCAATCATCCACATGCACTGGCCCAAAGTTGCAAAGACCTTCAACATGAATGAAGGCTCAATATTCGCCTTCCGCTTTAGCAGTTTTCCAGATGAGATGCATCTGTCTATGTACCATCTATGATGCTAATTTTGAAAGGTTCTACATGTTGCATGTGAAACTTGGTGCTGGTGCAGTTGTGTAATGGGGTAGCTGAGTGCTGAAGCTATATCATGTTGTACTCTGATGTATTTCAATTATGAAATCCTGTTTCCTTAATATGCAAATGAAATATATTATGTGCTTAATATGAATGTAAATTAGATTAATAAATGGATTATTAATAATAGGGCAATTAGCCTGCTAATGGCGAATTAGCCTGCTAATTGGGTTTTGCTATTGCAAACGGTTATTGAGAAAATACCATGGGTGATGACCTCAGGCAACGCACACAGTTTCTAGGAATAAACCGTGTTGGATCAATCAACAATCACACACGACATCCTCTTGAAAATTGTTTGCGTTAGGCCACCTTGCGCAAACGTTTACCACAAAAAAATTGTGTGTGATGGATAGCCTTTGCCACATAGTTCCTTCTACGCACCGTGTGTGATGCATTCAATAACGCAAACGATAAAATTGTTAATACCGTGTGCAATGGCAACGCTATCACAAACGATTTAACGGGGGAAATTGTGTGTGATACCTGTGATCGGAAATGTTTTCCTTGGAGCGACTGTGTGGGATGTACATACGAACGAAAACGTTTAGTGGGAACTGACTGTGTGGGATGTACTTGCGATCGGAAACAATTTCTTCTGTATAATTGTATTTTTTACCTCTACTGTACGTATTACCGTATTTGAGCGCTCGTCGGTCGCACACAACCTCATTTTGCTGAGCGTGTGTGCCAGGAGGGCACATCCCCGACGGTTTCTGGGTCGTGTGGGAAGGATCCCCCTATCGCCCACACTCACCTGGTGACGGTTCGAAATGCCGTCGTGGAAAGGGGTTAAAAACCGTTTGTATAGCACCTCGATGTACCAGTGTTAGAAATGCTACAGAGCTCCCACTCACTTTCTTGTAAATACGGGCTTCTCCAAAAGTCTGTATAAAACCATATGCTTTGATCACCACATCAAAGCGTATATTCCAACTCCGAGAGGCTTGCACCAGTCCATAAATGGATCGCTGGAGCTTGCACACTTTGTCAGCACCTTTAGGATCGATAAAACCTTCTGGTTGCATCATATACAACTCTTCTTTAAGAAATCCATTAAGGAATGCAGTTTTGACATCCATTTGCCAGATTTCATAATCATAAAATGCGGCAACTGCTAACATGATTCGGATAGACTTAAGCATCGCTACGGGTGAGAAGGTCTCATCATAGTCAACTCCTTGAACTCGTCGAAAACCTTTCGCGACAAGTCGAGCTTTGTAGATAGTAACATTACCATTAGTGTCAGTCTTCTTCTTAAAGATCCATTTATTCTCTATGGCTTGCCGATCATCGGGCAAGTCCACAAAGTCCATACTTTGTTCTCATACATGGATCCCATCTCGGATTTCATGGCCTCAAGCCATTCTGTGGAATATGGGCTCATCATCGCTTCCTCATAGTTTGTAGGTTCATCATGGTCTAGTAACATGACTTCCAGAACAGGATTAGCATACCACTCTAGTGCGGAACGTGCTCTGGTTGACCTACGAGGTTCGGTAGTAACTTGATCCGAAGTTTCATGATCATTATCATTAGCTTCCTCACTAATTGGTGTAGGTATCACTAGAACTGATATCTGTGATGAACTACTTTCCAATTCAAGAGAAGGTACAATTACCTCATCAAGTTCTACTTTCCTCCCACTCACTTCTTTCGAGAGAAACTCCTTCTCTAGAAAGGATCCATTCTTAGCAATAAATATCTTGCCTTCGGATCTGTGATAGAAGGTGTACCCAACAGTCTCTTTTGGGTATCCTATGAAGACGCACTTCTCCGATTTGGGTTCGAGCTTATCAGGCTGAAGCTTTTTCACATAAGCATCGCAACCCCAAATTATAAGAAACGACAGCTTAGGTTTCTTTCCAAACCACAGTTCATATGGTGTCGTCTCAACGGATTTAGATGGTGCCCTATTTAAAGTGAATGCAGCTGTCTCTAATGCATAACCCCAAAACGATAGTGGTAAATCGGTAAGAGACATCATAGATCGCACCATATCTAATAAAGTACGGTTACGACGTTCGGACACACCATTACGCTATGGTGTTCCAGGTGGCGTGAGTTGTGAAACTATTCCACATTGTTTTAAATGAAGGCCAAACTCATAACTCAAATATTTGCCTCCGCGATCAGATCATAGAAACTTTATTTTCTAGTTACGATGATTCTCCACTTCACTCTCAAATTCTTTGAATTTTTTAAATGTTTCAGACTTGTGTTCCATTAAGTAAATATACCCATATCTGCTCAAATCATCTGTGAAGGTCAAAAAATAACGATACCCGCCGCGAGCCTCAACACTCATCGGACCGCATACATCGGTATGTATTATTTCCAATAAGTCAGTAGCTCGCTCCATTGTTCCGGAGAACGGAGTCTTAGTCATCTTGTCCATGAGGCATGGTTTGCAAGCATCAAATGATTCATAATCAAGTGATTCCAAAAGTCCATCTGCATGGAGTTTCTTCATGCGCTTTACACCAATATGACTTAAACGGCAGTGCCACAAATATGTTGCACTATCATTATCAACTTTGCATCTTTTGGCATCAATATTATGAATATGTGTATCACCACAATCGAGATTCAACAAAAATAGACCACTCTTCAAGGGTGCATGACCATAAAAGATATTACTCATATAAATTGAACAACCATTATTCTCTGATTTAAATGAATAACCGTCTCATATTAAACAAGATCCAGATATAATGTTCACGCTCAACGCTGGCACCAAATAACAATTATTCAGGTCTAAAACTAATCTCGAAGGTAGATGTAGAGGTAGCATGCCGACGGCGATCACATCGACCTTGGAACCATTCCCGATGTGCATCGTCACCTCGTCCTTAGCCAATCTTCGTTTAATCCGTAGCCCCTGTTTCGAGTTACAAATATGAGCAACCGAACCAGTATCAAATACCCAGGCACTGCTACGAGCATTAGTAAGGTACACATCAATAACATGTATATCAAATATACCTTTGTTCACTTTGCCATCCTTCTTATCCGCCAAATACTTGGGGCAGTTCCGCTTCCAGTGACCAATCCCTTTGCAGTAGAAGCACTCAGTTTCAGGCTTAGGTCCAGACTTGGGCTTCTTCCCGAGAGTGGCAACTTGCTTTCCATTCTTCTTGAAGTTCCCCTTCTTCCCTTTACCCTTTTTCTTGAAACTAGTGGTCTTGTTAACCATCAACACTTGATGCTCCTTCTTGATTTCTACCTCCGCAACTTTGAGCATTGCGAAGAGCTCGAGAACGGTCTTCTCCATCCCTTTGCATATTATAGTTCATCACGAAGCCTTTATAGCTTGGTGGCGGTGATTGAAGAACTCTTTCAATAACACTATCATCCGGAAGATTAACTCCCAGCTGAGTCAAGTGGTTATGGTACCCAGACATTCTGAGTATGTGTTCACTGACAGAACTGTTCTCCTCCATCTTGCAGCTATAGAACTTGTTGGAGACTTCATATCTCTCAACTCGGGCATTTACTTGAAATATTAACTTCAACTCTTGGAACATCTCATATGCTCCATGACGTTCAAAACGTCTTTGAAGTCCCGATTCTAAGTCATAAAGCATGGCACACTGAACTATCGAGTAGTCATCAACACGCGACTGCCAGGCATTCACAATGTCCACAGTTGCTGGAGGGGGTGGCACACCTAGCGGTGCATCAAGGACATAATTCTTCTGTGCAGCAATGAGGATAATCCTCAAGTTACGGAACCAGTCCGTGTAGTTGCTGCCATCATCTTTCAACTTAGATTTCTCTAGGAACGCATTAAAATTCAAGGGAACGGTAGCACGAGCCATTGATCTACAACATAGATATGCAAAAAAAAATTGACTGGGTAGATATGCAAAAATTATCAGGACTAAGTTCATGATAAATTAAGTTCAATTAATCATATTACATAAGAACTCCCACTTAGATAGACATCCCTCGAGTAATCTAAATGATCACGTGATCCAAATCAACTAAACCATGTCCGATCATCACGTGAGATGGAGTAGTTTTCAATGGTGAACATCTCTATGTTGATCATATCTACTATATGATTCATGTTCGACCTTTCGGTCTCTAGTGTTCCGAGGCCATGTCTGTACATGCTAGGCTCATCAAGTTTAACCCGAGTATTCCGCACGTGCAAAACTGTCTTGCACCCGTTGTATGTGAACGTAGAGCTTATCACACCCGATCATCACGTGGTGTCTCGGCACGACGAACTGTCGCAACGGTGCATACTTAGGGAGAACACCTATACCTTGAAATTTTAGTAAGGGATCATCTTATAATGCTACCGCCGTACTAAGCAAAATAAGATGCACAAAAGATAAACATCACATGCAATCAAAATATGTGACATGATATGGCCATCATCATCTTGTGCCTTTGATCTCCATCTCCAAAGCACCGTCATGATCTCCATCGTCACCGGCTTGACACCTTGATCTCCATCGTAGCGTCGTGGTCGTCTTGCCAACTATTGCTTCTACAACTATCGCTAATGCATAGTGATAAAGTAAAGCAATTACATGGCGTGTGCATCTCATACAATAAAGCGACAACCATAAGGCTCCTGCCAGTTGCCGATAACTTTTACAAAACATGATCATCTCATCCAACAACGTATATCACATCATGTCTTGACCATATCACATCACAACATGCCCTACAAAAACAAGTTAGACGTCCTCTACTTTGTTGTTGCAAGTTTTACGTGGCTGCTACGGGCTTCTAGCAAGAACCGTTCTTACCTACGCATCAAGACCACAACGATGTTTTGTCAAGTTTGCTGTTTTAACCTTCAACAAGGACCAGCCGTAGTCAAATTCGATTCAACTAAAGTTGGAGAAACAGACACCCGCCTGCCACCTTTATGCAAAACTAGTTGCATGTCTGTCGGTGGAACCGGTCTCATGAACGTGATCATGTAAGGTTGGTCCGGGCCGCTTCATCCAGCAATACCGCCGAATCAAAATAAGACGTTGGTGGTAAGCAGTATGACTATCATCGCCCACAACTCTTTGTGTTCTACTCGTGCATATCATCTACGGATAGACCTAGCTCGGATACCACTGTTGGGGAACGTAGCATGCAATTTCAAAATATTTCCTACGATCACGCAAGATCTATCTAGGAGATGCATACCAACGAGAGGGGGAGAGTGTGTCCATGTACCCTCATAGACCGAAAGCGGAAGCATTAGTTTAACGCGGTTGATGTAGTCGAACGTCTTCGCGATCCAACCGATCAAGTACCGAACGTACGGCACCTCCAAGTTCTGCACATGTTCAACTCGATGACGTCCCTCGAACTCTTGATCCAACAAAGTGTTGAGGGAGATTTTTGTCAGCACGACGGCGTGGTGACGGTGATGGTGAAGTGATCCGCGCAGGGCTTCGCCTAAGCACTACGACAATATGACCGGAGGAGTAAACGGTGGAGGGGGGCACCGCACACGGCTAAGAAACAATTGATGTACTTTGGGGTGCCCCCCTGATCCCGTATATAAAGGAGGAGAGGGAGGAGGCCGGCCCTAGGGGTGCGCCATGGGGGGACCGACTTGGACTCCTAGTCCTAATCGCCCCCCCCCCTTCCTTCTTACGGAGGGGGAAAGGGGGAAGGAGAGGGAGAGGGAGAAGGAAAGGGGCTGCCCCCCTGCCCTTGTCCAATTCGGACTGCCAATGGGGGGGCGCGCGCCACCCCTTGTGGGCTGCCCTCTCTATCCCCTATGGCCCAAGTTGGCCCATTACTTTCCCCGGGGGGTTCCGGTAACCTCCCGGTACTCCGATAAATATCCGAAACGCTCTGAAACCATTCTGATGTCCGAATACTATCATCCAATATATCAATCTTTACCTCTCGACCATTTCGAGACTCCTCGTCATGTCCGTGATCTCATCCGGGACTCCGAACAAACTTCGGTGACCAAAACACATAACTCATAATACAAATCGTCATCGAACATTAAGCGTGTGGACCCTACGAGTTCGAGAACTATGTAGACATGACTGAGACACCGCTCTGGTCAATAACCAATAGCGGAACCTGGATGCTCATATTGGCTCCCACATATTCTATGAAGATCTTTATCGGTCGAACCGTTATGACAACATACGTTATTCCCTTTGTCATCGGTATGTTACTTGCCCAAGATTCGATCGTCGGTATCCTCATACCTAGTTCAATCTCTTTACCGGCAAGTCTCTTTACTCGTTCCGTAATGCATCATCTCGTAACTAACTTATTACTCGCATTGCTTGCAAGGCTTATTATGATGTGCATTACCGAGAGGGCCCAGAGATACCTCTCCGATATTCTAAGTGACAAATCCTAATCTCGATCTATGCCAACCCAACAAAACACCTTCGGAGATACCTGTAGAGCATCTTTATAATCACCCATTTACGTTGTGACGTTTGATAGCACACAAGGTATTCCTCCGGTATTTGGGAGTTGCATAATCTCATAGTCAAAGGAACATGTATAAGTCATGAAGAAAGCAATAGCAATCAAACTTAATGATCATTATGCTAAGCTAACGGATGGGTCTTGTCCATCACATCATTCTCCTATTGATGTGATCCCATTCATCAAATGACAACACATGTCTATGGTTAGGAAACACAACCATCTTTGATTAATGAGCTAGTCTAGTAGAGGCTTACTAGGGACACTGTCTTGTCTATGTATCCACACATGTATCAAGTTTCCAGTTAATACAATTCTAGCATGAATAATAGATATTTATCATGATATAAGGAAATATAAATAACAACTTTATTATTGCCTCTAGGGCATATTTCCTTCAAGGAGAACATGGTATTGAGAATCAAAGAGAGAGAAGAAGCCATCTAGCTACTAGCTATGGACCCGTTGGTCTGTGGTAAACTACTCACGCTTCATCGGAGGGGCAATAGAGTTGATGTAGATGCCCTCCGTGATCGAATCCCCCTCCGGCAGGATGCCGGAAAAGGCCCCAAGATGGGATCTCATGGGAACAGAAGGTTACGGCGGCGGAAAAGTATTTTGGTGGATGACTCTGGTCATTTGGGAATATTTGGGGATTTATAGAACTTAAAAGGAGGTCGGTGGACTCCCAAGGTGCCCACATGCCAGGGGGCGCCCCCCCCCCCCCAGGGCGCGCCTTGGAGGCTTCTGGAGTCCTCGGGACTCTTTTGACTTGGCCTCCAAGCTCCGTGGATGTCTTCTGGTCCAAAAAATCATCGTAAAGTTTTATTCCGTTTGGACTCCGTTTGATATTCCTTTTCTGTAAAACTCAAAAACAAGGAAAAAATAGAAACTGGCACTAGGCTCTAGGTTAATAAGTTAGTCCCAAAAATAATATAAAATAGCATATTAATGCATATAAGACATCCAAAACAGATAATATAATAGCATGGAACAATAAAAAATTATAGATACGTTGGAGACGTATCATACCTCATCATCATCACCACCATCCCCGAAGAAATACACTTGAGTATACGGGTATGGGCACCACCCTAGGCTTGCGCCAAGCTTGGGGGAGGTGCCCCAGTATCGTATCACCATCACTTCTATTATATTTACCTATCTTAATTCGATCTTTAGTTATTTCATGATTTAGAAGAATAAAAGTTTAATATGGTCTATTTTCGAGTGCTAGTTTCGTGATCTATCCATCTATGTAATCGAGTTGATAGTTATATAATAAAGAATAGTTTGAGTTTTGCTTCTTTACTTTTATGTTTCAATCTTAGCAATGAAAATAATAAAAAGATCATATACTAATCCCATGGAAAGTAATGACTTTACATAAAGAAAAGTATAAGTGATAAATTTGTTGGAAGTTAACAAACATAGTATTGGTCAATGATGCAATTCATGAAAAAATAATAAGGGAAGAGAAGATTCACATATAAATATACTATCCTGGACATCTTTTATGATTGTGAGCCCCCATTAAATATTCTATGTCAATTTGTTGACGTTGGACAAGGAAGACAACGTAATGAGTTATGTTTGCTTATATTCACATAGAAGTTATATTGTCATGGATCCTCCAACATGTGGTGCATGTGCATCCAAAACCTTTAAACCCAATTTCATGCCATGAGAGTCCACTATATCTACCTATGGATTGAATAAGATCCTTCAAGTAAGTTGTCATCGGTGCATAAAGCAATAAAAGTTGCTCCTAAATATGTATGATCTTTTATTGTAAGGGAAAATAAGCTTTGTACGATCTTGTGATGGTAAAGAAATAAAAGCGACGGACTGCATAATAAAGGTTGCTATCACAAGGGGCAATATAAAGTGACGTTCCTTTACATTAAGAGATTGCACATCCAAAAATAAAAAGCGCATGACAGCCTCTACTTCCCTCTACGAAGGATCTATCTTTTACCTTTATGTATTTACTTTTCATGCAAGAGTCAATAGTGTTCTCCTCTATTCATTTTTCATTTTTCTCTTTGCAAGTATCATGTGGTGGGGAAAGATCTAGGTATATATATCTAGTTGGATATGAGTGATCATGAGTTATTATTGTTGACATTACCCTTGAGATAAATGAATTGGGAGGCAAAACTATGTCATGAGTGTCAACAATCATAGAAAACTAAATGATAGTTGAGTATGTGGACTTGCTAAACAAAATCTCTTACATGAGACCCTTCCTGGAAATATGATGAATTGTAATTGCCATGTTACTAAGAACATAGTTTGTTGGTTTTCAAGAAAGTTTATGCTTTATACTTCGCTATTGTGATGAATTTTTACTTGCTCATGAGAAGTTCTATGATAATATATATTGCAGATATGGTAATAATCATGATGCTACTATGTCTGTATTTGGTTTTTATCTACACCTCTGTCTCTCTCTCTAAACATGTGGTCATGATTATCGATATCGGCTTCGCTTGAGGACAAGCGAGGTCTAAGCTTGGGGGAGTTGATACGTCCATTTTGCATCATCTTTTCCTACTATTATTTATAATGTTTTTGATCATTATAACACTTTGTGATGCAATTCTAATGCCTTTTCTCTCTTAATTTGCAAGATTTACATGAAGAGGGAGATTGCCTGCAGGTGGAATTCTGGAACTGAAAAGGCTATATTAGAGATACCTATTCTGCACAACTCCAAATTAGCTGAAATTTCACAGAGAATTATTTTGAAATATATAAAAAATACTGGAGAAAAGAAATATCAGAGCGGACCCACCAGCTGCCCAGAAGGCACATGGGCATGCCCATGTACCTTGTGGGGCCCACAGCTGGCCTCCGGCTCCCATCTTCTGCTATATGAGGGGTTTTTACCTAGAAAAATAAGGAGAGGACTCACGGGACGAAGCATCGCCGTCTCGAGGCGGAACCTGGGCAGGAGCACTTTTGCTCCCCCACTGAGAGATTCCTCCGGGGATACTTCCCTCTAGGAGGGGGAAATCGAAGCCATCGACATCACAAACAAACCTCTCATCATGGGAGCACCAATCTTCATCAACATCTTCACCAACACCATCTCATCTCAAACCCTAGTTCATATCTTGTATTCAATCTTAGTCTCAAAACCTTAGATTGGTACTTGTGGACTGCTAGTAGTGTTGATTACATCTTGTAGTTGATGCTAGTTGGTTTATTTGGTGGAATATTATATGTTCATATCCTTAATGATATTCAATACCCCTCTGATCTTGAACATGGATATGATTTGTGAGTAGTTACTTTTGTTCTTGAGGACATGGAAGAAATCTTGTCATAAGTAATCGTGAGAATTTGGTATTCGTTCGATATTTTAACGTTATGTATGGTGTTGCTTAGTTTAGTGGTGTCATGTGGACGTCGACTACATGACACTTCACCATACTTGGGCCTAAGGGAAGACATTGTGGAGTAGTAATTAGATTATGGGTTGTTAGAGTGGTAGAAGCTTAAATCCTAGTTTATGCGTTATTCCGTAAGGGGCTGATTTGGATCCATATGTTTCATGTTATGGTTAGATTTATATTAATTCTTCCTTCGTAGTTGTGGATGCTAGGGGGTAATCATAAGTGTGAAGTTTGTTCAAGTAAGAACAGCACCCAAGCATCGGTCCACCCACATATCAAATTATCAAAGTAGCGAGCGCGAATCAACCAAACATGATGAAAGTGACTAGATCAAATTCTCGTGTATCCTCAAGAACGCTTTGCTTGCTATAAGAGACTGCTCTGACCTGTCCTTTACTGCAAAAAGGATTGGGCTACCTTGTTGCACCTTGGTTACAATTGCTGCTTGTTGCTCATTACAAATGACCTTGCTATTAAACTATCTGTTACCGATAATTTCAGTGCTTGCAGACAATACATTGCTAAAACCGCTTGTCAATTCCTTCTGCTCCTCGTTGGGTTCGACACTTACTTGTCGAAAGGGCTACGATTGATCCCCTATACTTGTGGGTCATCAACCATGCTTGCTTAGGACATCTCAACACAATATCCGTTCGCGGACAGTGATGCGGAGCCGGCCATTCAACCTTGTCCACTAAAACTTCCGCCTCATTTGTTTATTTTCTAAGTCCGCGAGCTCAAAATAACAGCATATCAAATCGCATATGATTGAAAACATTCAAATGTGACAATATTTCTAATTTAAATATTACAATCCAACTAAGTTTTCAAATAAATGGTTCAAACTTGAATTCAACTAGTATATATGTTCTAGTTGTCCCCTTTAACTTCCCACAGATGCTCAATCAAAGCTTCCTTGATTTGCTCATGAGTTGATCGATGCTGAATTTGTTGATGCATTTGAACAAACTCATCAAACGTGTCCATATTTTGATCCGGAAGTTGGATAGGATCACACATGTTCTCAAATTCCAAACCTTCGGCGGCATCTTCACCCTCATCCTTCACTATCATGTTTGCATGATCAAACAACATGTTATCACTTCCCACAAGGTTCTTGGGTCCCATTGTTTAGCAGGTCCACGAAGAATTGCAAAACAGTCTTGGAGCACTCCAAATGCCCTCTCCACATCATTTCTAGCTCCTTCTCATCTTTGGGCACAGTGAGATCTTTTCTGCCCAACTGGCTTAGTGATGGTCTTGGCGAAGGTAGCCCACGTATATTAAATACCATCAACCAGATAGTAGCACATGTTGTACTAATGGCCAATCACAGTATAGTTGCAAGGACGAGCTTGCCCTTCAGTCAGCCTAGCAAACAATAGAGACTGCAGCAGCACATTGATGTCATTGTGAGGCCCGGGCATGCCAAAGAAAGCGTGCCAAATCCAGAGGTCATGTGATGCAACTGCCTCAAGAATGATGTTGGTCTTCGTAGCATGGCCGTGACATTGCCCTTGTAGAGTTTTTGGGCAGTTCTTCCATCTTCGGTGGATGCAATCAAGAGATCCGAGCAAACCTGACCACCCTCTTACTTCAGGCGTTGCCAAGAGTCTCTCGGTGTCTGCTTCAGTTGGTTCTCTCAAGTACTGAGGTCCAAACACCTCGACCACCGTTGTAGCAAATCTGACCGTGGCGTCTCTGCATGTGCTCTTAGACAACCGCACGTGCCATATGCAAGCATCGGCAATGCAGCCATGCACTTCTGATGACCAGAGAATCCAATCCTTCCTACAACATTTTTCTTCAAGATGAAGTAGTCATTGTTGTAGGACCGAACACAATTGTAGAGGCCATCGAAGACATTTTTTCGCATCTAAAAGCGTCGGCAAAAATCGTCTGTGAAAAGGGCATTGGGGGCAAAGTAGTCGTCCATCGCGTTTCACCAAACACTTGCCATGCGTGGTGATCCCTATAGGACGGATGGTACATGTGCAGCAGACAGACTAGAGGTGTGGACTAGCGGCAGAGGACAAATAGAGTGGCGACCGTGTGTAGCAACGGAGGCCACGGAGGTCCAAGGCTTGGCGGGCGGCTGGTATGGTAGGGCGGCGGCGGCGGGGGAGGAAAAGGATGCCAAGAAAGAGGGAAGGATGGAAACGCAGTGTCCGGACGGGGTTTTAGGTGGGCTAGAGGTGTCAGAGTACTGCGTGACGACGGTCTGGACAAAACTCTTAATTTGCTTTCTGTTTGTGAAAAACAGACTGGTCCACTAACCGATGCGTTACGGTGTTGGATGGCAAAGTGTACCCAAACAAAACGGTCTGAACGATTAAGAGCGATTTAAGGGTCCATTTTGGAGATTCCCTTAACCCGCTTATCTCAGTTTGGTAACGGCGGTTGGCTTGTTTCCATACGAGAAGTACTCCGAGGGAGCAACCGCAAACTGGGCCAAATTGTCCGAGTACGCGCGCTATCACCACATACCATGCCAGCCGTTGTTGGTAATGCTTTCAGATCAGTCTACAGAATACATTCCGGTGTTGGTTTGCCAATAAATTCATGGTGCCAAGTATTTTACATACTTACAGGCTTAGCTTTTCTGTTGATTGCAGCACCAACCCAAGCATCCGTAGCACCTAGTAACTTGTATGTTCGTTCTCACTTTGTTTCAAACGGTTAGTCTGAAGCTTGCGCCACAACGCCCAAATATTCTGAAGAAAGCGCGGGGGCTTGTGGCGCCGTCATACGCTATGATGCTCGGGACTACTTCATGGAGGCATGTGCACTACATTGTCATTACTAGACTAAAATCAGTGCAATTTTAGTTTCTGGGTGATTTCAGAGTTTACCCAGGTGCAAAATACAAACAATTACTGGAAATTACCATCCCAGCCCACCAAATTAGTATGCCTGAAATCCGAAAAGTGATGCAAATGATCTACAGTACAACCTATCGTCCCAGCCCACAAAAAATCATAAGGCACGCCTCGGACTTCAAAGCCGTGTTTCAAAGCTGAATCCGTGTAATAGCCTCAAGTTTTCATGTCAGTCGGTTAGGATCCAGTCCATGCACGACTCCATCCTTCCTAAAATTAACGAAGCCGTTTGCAGGTACATCATCAATCTTGCACACCTGAATCCATCCTTCCAGCAAGGCTGCAACTACTGAAGGGGTGTTTGTGAGTTACATCGATCTTCAAAAATGGTTGTTAACAGTGCAAGCTCAGAATGGCGCATCAAGTTCCATCTCCGGAACATGTGGGGAAAAGAACAAGTTGCTTACAGCTAATGCTTGACACAGCAGAAGCATAGAGCAACTTCTGCTTGAGCCTGTAAATCTTCCAATGCATGGACAATATTTTCCCGGCTATCGACTGTTTCTTCTCTGTGGTTGAGCATTTTCTTTAATCTGCATGACATACCACGGTTACTAAAGGTTAGTAGGTAACATGGCACACAGTTTAAGCAACAGACTATAGCCAGCTCGAGGACAAACTCAAACTAGAATGGAAAACAGGAAATGCTTTCTTTCTGAATATGAATTTACCTTTGGACCAAAGGAGTATCCCCATGACCGGTACATATAATAAACATTGCATTTTCAGGCAGTGTATCATATAGTTTTTTTATTTTCTTGTCCAATTCACTCAAAATTGCCTTCAGCTCTGGACAAATTTGCTTTGCTCTTTTCCGGGCAGTTTTTCTATCACAGGTTTTCAATGCAATAGCCTCTGCAACACAGGATTTCAATTTTTCAGGATCTTCAGCTCTTTTACGTAGATAAGAGATCAATCCTGAAAACTGAGTCCAGACAAAGCTGATTTTGTCATTCTTTACCTGCAGTGCGATTTTAGCAACTAATGAGAACTTGTAAAAAATCACTGAAGCAATGCTATTACGCTACCACTAAAAAAAAAATATTAACCTCTTTCATTGATCTGGAGAGGGCGTCATCATCTGAGAAAACTGCAATTGAATTGCAGGAAGCATCTGAATAGCGGTCAAGAACAAACACTTCATCAATGAGGGAACTCCTTTTCCCACATTCATGCAGAATGGAAGACAACTTTCTTCGTGAAAACGATGGTGGAGAGCCAAAATCAGGACCTGGAAAATAAGATGATAAACATTACCACAGAAAGGCAACAAATCAGACAAATCAAATACCAAAAAGCATGTGCTTGTAATGACCTGTCCATGCCTAACCGTTGGAAAAGCAATAAAAACAGTACTGAAAAGTATGATTTACCGTATTTGATTTTCAAAAAGGCAAGATCCAGAGCAGCTCTTGCATCTTCCACGCTGTCATGCCCAGACCCTGTGTTCTGGATCACCCGGCTAAGATATTTGTTTGCAAGGACACGTAAAGCAATTTTACAGCGTGGGCCACGATTATATTTGTACAAAACAGCAGTATCGATGACCAAGTCATGAGATATCCGTAATGCCAAAAGGTCATTTTCCAAAGAATGCCCAACAAGAATGGTTTCTTTGTACACAAGTCCAACAAACTCTTCCTGAAAGAGACACAATGGTCTCAGCTAAAGTAGGATGAAATGATGACAAAAACTAAAAAATCATGAGAAAATTAGAAACAGCTGACCTGAATCTCCTGGAGGGTTGTTGTCACATCGGATAGCATCTCAGCAGTGATTCCACTAAACCTGCACTATTAAGAATATTTATACTCAAAGCTATCATTCAGCACCTAAGAATATATAAAGGCATAAATTAGGAAAGTGGAATTTCAATTAAAATAAGAAATTGATAATATTACTAATATACATGTGCTTCAAATAGAGGTACCAAATCCTAGCATCCTCACAAATCACAACCAAGTTCTAACCTAAATACGCTGAGGAAAACTGGCTCGAAAATATAGCATAGTTGAGGTTCAGGCTAGCTAGCCCTACAAGAAAGGAAAGTGAAGGCATCCTGTACCTTGTATTGTAATCAGTTATTGGATTAGTAGGCTTGACTAGTTTATCCAGTATCACCTGAAGAGATTACAAAAAAAAATATGGAGACTGAAGTGTGAAGAAAAATAATGGTTCATGCCAGCACATGTTATAGAGAAGAATTATGTATTTGGTCAAATTATTAAGATCACTTTGATCAAAAGAAAACAGAAATCTGAGTCGAGCATTATTGTGATAGGGACGATTTTTGTTAGGATGCTCTAGCCAAGCTTTGGGAAGGGAAGTACACATACCTCTCCTTTAATATCGACTAATGTCACTCTTGTAAGTTCAAATCCAGCTGCTGTCACACACTGAAAAGTGAAAAATTATAAAGTACATGACATATATTTTTAATGAATATCAGAATAAGAATAAAAAGGTGGCATGAATGTAAACCTATGAACACTAGATAAACCTAATATTTCAAAAAAAAACTTGGATGAACAAATCAAACAAGGGCCTCAAAATATACAGCAGTATTTTAAAATTCAAGAAACAGAAAATCTTCTTACCATCTCACAATCAAGTGCGAGAATTTCGTATGGGGAAGAGCCTCTAGGAGCTGCAACCGTAGGGACAAAACCTGGAAATTTTGGCAGAAAAAGGAAAACATCCATTTTAACGTCAGGGCATAAAATTGGAAGGCAGGGTCAATAAATAAATAAAAAACTAACCTGGTAAATTGAGTGTGTAGCCATTATCTTCCAAGTCCTTTTTAGAAAGTGTGTAATATTTAACAGGAAAAGGTATATCTTTTAGGTCCGCCAGACTCGATAATTTACCTGAAACAAAAAAAAGGTTAACAAATCGCCCAAAATAAAATATAAAATCGATTTGGTTCAGGAATCAGTAGTGCCCACTTGTCATAGGAAAGGAAGGTTGAAATAAGCGGTAGGCGTAAGCGAGGCGGTTGGCCGTGCTTAAGCGCCCTAGGCGTGGCCTAGGCGATCATATGTTTTTTCTATCAGGATGTATCTGTTGTTATTATATTGTGTATCGATATTATTTGAGGGCATATAATTAAATTAACTACAAGCTACTAACATAAGAATATGACCCATTTGGCATATTAATGCAATATGGCATGACTTCTCGATTCGGTAGACAATTTTTTGTTTTGCGCTGCCTAGACTCCCATTTATGCCCTAGGCGAGGCATTTGGCCATTGCCTAGTTCCTAAGCGTGCCTAGGCGCCTCCTAGGCACTGCCTTTTCCAATTAATACACTAATTTTAGTGAATGGCTAAATGTACATAAACAGCAAATAAATAGAAGAGCCGAGCTTAGGGAAATAAATGATAGATGCTCAGCAAGAAATATATCCAGTTAGTTCGCTATACTGTCAACTCCAGCCTGGTGAGAAACTTCTGATGTGACATGACTTTAGATTATGCTAGCTGCCATGTGACATTTAAAATATGAAAAGGAATCTTAACCATAAATCGAACATCATATCTTTTCAGTGCCTAATGACTACTCACATAATAGCAGACCAAATCACATAGTGCGGGGCCGAAAAGGTACAATAGACACAATTTTTAGGAGCCATGATCTCATACCTCCATCAGATTCATATGATTGGTTTGAAGTTTGTGGCTGCCGCTTTCGCTTTACTCTGCATGTCAGGAGTGCGTCAATGGTATGCCTTTCATCTGGTATACAGCTGCCAAAAGAAAATTAAGTTAGCTATAATGAGTGTACAGAATAGATATGAGAACAGTGTCGCTATTATACTGATAATAGAATACAAAAAACTGTAGACAAAAAATTCAAAGTCTCTGTTTAAAGCACAAACCTTGAAGCTAGAACAGGTTTTGGATTGCCACACAATCCTTTCAAAGAAGAAAGGAGGCGGGACTGAGACATGTATAAAGCTGCATCGAGGCCAGGAACATAGAGAAGGATAACTTTTGGGATAAGAGGCTTGTTCTGAACACCAAAGAAAACATAGTTTTAGAGCTAAGTACGGGTAGGGTTTCTAAAGCAGCAAATAATACTAACGGAAGTCCACATTACGTGTGCATATCGATGCTTACTTCAAATCGGCATCTATAATTCACTTATTGTAGTCACAAGTTGCCAGTAATTATTATTTTATGGTTTTCACTAGGTTAAAAAATGCTGCATGTTTTTGAGATACTCCCTCTGTAAACAAACGTAAGACGTTTCGGGTCACACTAGTGACCTTAAACATCTTACACTTTTACTTTAGTAATTACAGAACAGGTTGTTCTCAGTCCAAAGTGCAGTTATGAAAATTATGGACCAGAAAAACTCAGTTATTCTTCATTGATAATGACTGAAACAGTGGAAAGAAAAAAGAAAATCATGTTCTCCACAAAGTAAGAAGGGCAAGGGAACAGAATTTACTTTAACAAACACCCATGAAGGCGGCATGCCTTCACCAATAACCCAAGTTACTAGCCCCTGGACATCCTGTGTTACAACCAAATGGTGTGTTAGAACGAAGAAAGAAAAGTCAGTGGTCAATTTGCATTGTGTTTTTGCTATGAAAGGACCTGCAAATTCAATGTGGAATCTGAAGTGGCCTCCTTAAAAATAACATCAGGTTTAGCCTGGATAGAATGTAAAAAAAATGAGACAAGGATTAGTTCTGTAAGAAATAAGGCATAGCTTCAAGTAGCAAATGTATTAATCAGTAAAAGTAAGCAGCACAAGAGTACTCTGACCAAATAACAAATAAGCAAATATCCACATGTCCAGCTAGACACACGTCTGTGATAAAATTGTTGAATATAAACAATATTTACATGCTTATTCACCTAATACTCCATTTATATCATGTAGACGTAATTCAAATATTTGATCACAGTGAAAACATAGAAGGTTTCTAGTGTTAAGAGCAAACTCTGATAACAAAATACGCGACGTATTCATCGAATTCCAGGTGGGGCGACTTCCTTTTATTTGACAGAAGAAACACTCTTCTGCTCAACAAGCAATCAGTCTAGGTTTTTGCCTCACAGAAAAAATCCAATATCTCTATGTCGTATTTGTACCATGAAACCACCTATAGGTATCCACACTTCAACCCTTTGAGAAATCTCTCCCAGAATATGGAGTGAAGCCTCATACATATTTTGGCCCAGCTCCACTAGCAACAGTCACCCAAAAATGCCATCTTCACCATGAGCCACTATATAAAGTTAAATGAACAGTACAATGTTGCAATTGCATGACCCTCTATCCAACAAACTAAAACTCCAAAACTTACTTTGGAGTTTCCTAGTAGCAGACTAACACAGCTCCAGGTGGTTAAAAACTTCCTACCTCTCTAAAACAGTGAAGAAGAGAAAAGGACGGGAAGAAAGCACGTACATCGGGACCGAAGACGTCGTAATACGTAGAGGCAGCGGGGACGGCCCCGTCGGCTTCCCCGGAGCCGGAGGGGGTCGACATGTCGGGCGCCGCCGCGGGGGCGAATCTAGAAGTTCTGCCGGGTGCGCGCCTGCACAGCCAGAACTCGTGAAGGTCAGTGGGACTTTACTAATCGCTGGATGGAAAAAAAAACGCATACCTCAAAACTCAACTGCGGACGGGGTGGAGACGGCAGGAACGCGATGTCCCGACGAGGAAGAACGGGAACGGCGATGGCGGCCGCGCGCGTGAGAGGCCGTGGTGGGTGGGGGTGGGGGGCATGGGGGATGGGATTGAGGCGCCGGCGATGACGCCGCTGGGGAACGGCACGGCGGCGGGTGTAGGGCTTGGTGGTAAAGCAGGGGAGAGAAATTTAGGGCGCGTTTGGATCCCTGGCAAGATTGATCGTGGGCCTTGCTGGGCTTGGCTCGGTATTTGGAACGGTAAAGAGTATACCTAGAAACAACTCAAAAGATCTAAAAAAAACTAGAAACTATGCTCAAGCCTTGTTAAAAAAACTATGCTCAATCCCTGAAAGAAAAAGGAAACTTTGCTCAAAAAGTAAAAAACTCAACCTCGGAAACTTCCTAAAGAAATGAATACCTAAGAAACGGGTTTAAAGCTCTACCGACGAAAAACTTATCCGGCGATATTTCTTATTGGGTCTTATTATATCAACGCACGCCCTCCTCTACCATCCCGTTGTTCGGGATGATGAAGGGGACGACTCTATCCATATACCCCGTTGTGGCAAGGAAAGGTGATATAGGGTTTGGGGCAGATTAGACTGGTTGGTCTCAAGGCACCATGGAGAATTCGTCTTCGACGCGAGCAATGATGGACAAAGGGTTGAAACCTAAGGTAGATATTTATGAACTAATGAAGAATCTCAACATGAAGAACAGTGAGATCGATGATGTTTTCCTAGGAAGGGGAGAGGTAAACACCATGAAGCAGAATTTGAGATCGATGGCGGTTACAAAAGTGCATAAGGTGAAGATGTTCGGCTTGAATTCGTTATGTAACACGATGACTTGTGTGTGGGGATTAGCATGTGAATTCTCGTTCAGGGTTGTAGAGGTCGATATGTTTGTTCTACAAATGTCGACCATGGATCTTTCGTCGGGATGGAGTTATAAATGCACCCTTTTGATGGATCCATGCAACCACCTTGTGTCAAGTTGACTCACATATCGGCGTGGGTGCAAATCCACAACATCCGTCCACTATACCGTGTTGAACAAGTGGTGGAGGTTTTACCTTCTCGTGTGGGTAAGATGCGAGCAGTGGAGATGGCTACGTGTGTCAGGCGTAGATTTTGTGGGAGTGAGAGTCAGCCTCGATGTCGCACTTTCATTAATGTGCTCTGTTGGCCTAACACCAGAAGGGTGTGAGCGTCCGAGTTTCCAAGTCAACTATGAGAAGATCCCTCAATTATGCAAGGATGCTTGAATGCATAGATGGGATGCATTGCCTCTTCGTACGGTACTCCAGATCTTCCACGAGTAGGACTCCTCCTAGTTGACATGCAGTAGCTCCCTCTTAGCGCAGTGTAAGGAAATCGGGCACCTATGTATGGGTCCCATACCCACATGGATATGGTCTTATATGACCCAACAACGAGTTTAGTGGCACAAGGATACAGAAGAACAGTTTTCCCTTGACAAGCCGTGTGAGCATTCGTAATAAAAATCATAGCCCGGTCCAAGTCATCGTCTTCGAGAAACTCGAGACTTGGCAGCCTGCCTTGAGGATCCATTGGTTATTTAGTCTTGATATCATCATTTAGATCTAGTGCCCTTCGTTGTCCTTTATTACACTAGATATCCAACACCATTGTACAACAAAGCTATCTAGCTAGGCTCAAATGCCATTGTGGTTGCCCAATGATGGCTTGCAGGTGTCAACTGGAGGCTATGGAGGATACAGTTTATCCATTAGAAAGGTGAGGAGGAGATGGGAGAGATAAGATAATGGAGGAAGAGGGATAAGAGTTGGGTCATGCAGTCGCGTGTACCAACTAGTCGCCATGTGACCCTCGTGGATCTTTCTTTGATTTAGTGCTCCATGGGAAGAGCAAACTCAAATATGCTTTGTTTTCGACACTAACAATTGTGGGCGTCGAACTGGGCATTCCTAAGTGTGGCGATGTTGTATCTAGACACACTAAGCACATCATAGGTGCTTCCATGGGACTGACGATCCAGAGGCGGTGGTACATGGGCGACATTATGATGTTAGGTAATTGGTACCGACTAATGAAGAGACTCCCCAGGCGACCTCACCACTCCCCACGTGCCCTCACCAACGTTATTGTGCCCTTTGACTGTCACATCCTAACTAGTTCATGCATTAGAGTGTTGCATCATGTTTACTTTTTCCAGAAACTTGAAATGGGGATGACAGAAACCCCTAGCACCCCCTCTGAAAACAACTAGGGTTTAGTAAAATTATTTTCAATGAACCTGAAATGCCCTTCTAAAAAGTCCTCCCTTTTTGTCTTGGGTTAGGACCTCTGACAAAATGGGTTCACAATTTTCTAGGACACATAAGGTCACTGGATTAATTCTTTATCTATTTGCATTTGGGCATTTAAATGCTATAGAATAATTCAAATGCCCAAATAATTCTGGATTTAAGTGAGGGCTGTTAGGAATAATCCCAACAGAGCCCACAATTATTTGCAGGATTTTTGGAAACGTTTTAGTATTTTTAATAAAGCCCTACACTTACAGAAAAATAGGAAAAACAAAACAGAATAAAGAGAGGGAGAGAATCTTACCTGGCAGCCCACTGGCCGGCCCAGCACTGTGCTGGCCCGCGCCAGCCAGCTGCTTCCTCTTGCCAGAGCAGGCAGAGAGGTGACGCCGGCGTGCGCGAGCTCGCCACGGCGCCACCTGCTTGCCGCCCGCGCCGCTGGACGCGCTGGTCGACCTCCGTCGCCCGCTCGACCGCCCCGACACCCCCATTCGCCCCCTGCACCTCTCCCTCGCTCTCTCTCGCCATGGCCGAAGCAGCCGCCGTCGTCCCGCCGACGTAGCCGCGCCCACCGTCGTCCTCGCGCCGCTCCACCGTGTCCACAAGCTCCGCCTTCGTCCGCTACGCCGAGCCAGCCGAGCCCCGAGCGCTTGCACACTCTGCACCGCCTCCACCGACCCTGTCTTCGTCGATCACCATCGGAGATCCATCTCGCCGTCGCCGCCGCAGCAGCTCGTCCCCGACCTCGCCGTCTGCTCCGTCGCAACCACCGTGAGCCTGGCCACCTCCCCATCCTCTCCATTCTCCCTCTCGAGCTCCGTAGCAACTACACGTAGCTCACCCGCACACGCCGCCGCCGAGATCGTCGCCGACGAGGCTCCGGCCATCCAACGGTCGCACCACCATGGCCGTTAGCTTCACCGCATCGCCAGGAGCCCGTAGCACCATCGCACGCCCCTCGCCGTGCTCTCTAGCGACGGGTTCAACTACACCCGTACCCCGGCAGCCGCACAGCTCGTCGCCGGCGTCGATTCCGGCGACCCCGAGCTCCACCACCACCACCAATCGATGCGGCTCGTTCCCAGCTGCGTGTAGATGCTCTCCGCCGCCCATTTGGTCGCCGGAGCACGGATCCCGCACCCCACCGCCGCGTCTGGCCTCGCCGGCGGCTAAACGCCGGCGCGTCAGCCCAGTTGACCAGGGGTTTGACCTCCCCTGGGTCAATGACAAGTGGGGCTCGCCTGCTAATTAACCTGGGTTAGATTTAAATTAATTCTAATTAGTTTAATTAACTAACAGTGACACTGACACAGGGGACCCACACGTCAGGTTTGACCTGGACGACCCCGCTGACCCGCTGACGTCATCATGACACACTGCTGACGTAATAAACAATTTAATTACTGGAATTATTTCTATACAGGAAACTCCAGAAAATATCACAAACTTCAAAAAATCATAGAAAATAATCTATAGCTCAGAATGAAAAGATTTATATATGAAAAATGATCAGAAAAATCCAATCTATCCATCTGTACTGGTTTCATGCATGTTTAAGCAAATTAACCTGCTGTTTAATGCAGAACAAGATAAAGCACTAATAAGGGCCACTTATGAGCTTGGAATTTGAATCTTTGATTCAAAATGGTCCAAACCCATCTGGTCTTAGTTGCATTAGCCCAATACATTCATTTTGCCATGTCTCATGCATGCATCATATTGTTGCACTTTGCTTGGTGTTGATTGTGCTTCGATGTGTTCTTCGTGGTAGGTTCTGCCTCCGAGGATATTCACGAGTATCCAACTGAAGGGCAGTATTCCACCACCACTCCGTCAGGCAAGCAACCCATTGATCATTTCGATACAAACCCATCTTCTCGCTTCTGCTCTCATTTACTGCATTAAGACAACGCGATTCAAACTACTGTGTGTTGCGGTAGTTGAACCCACTTTCCTTTGCATGACCTGTCATTGCCACAGTAACTAGATGAAACCCACTAGCATGTGTAGGAGTTGATTGAGCCATGTGGTGTTCCTACAATGCTATGCTTGCTACGCTTAGAGTCATGTCAGGTCTGGCTCATCAGGGTGATGAACTAGAGTGAAAGCATGTGCTGGTAATGAGAGTGAGGTGTTGAATATGTTTTGGTAAAGGTATCGATGAGAGGCCATGTAGGAGTACATGGTGGGTTGTTTCATTGAGACCGTCCCTAAGAACTGAGATTTGTAGGCGTGATTTAAGATTCAGCTACTACCACGCATTGGGCCCGAAACCAATGGACCCCCTCGGCTTCTTAATCACCCTTGTCCTCTGTCCAGGAGTTGCACATAGTTTCTGGTGTTTGTAGTAAGCTGGAGGCCGTGGACAGCGCTGACCCGAGGGGTGGGCTGTGATGCGGTAGGCTCGTGGCACGGTGTACCGAGTCGCCCGTTTGGTGTCCCGGGAACCCTGCACACATCGTTTGGGGCCGTATGTGGAAACCTCGGCCGGACTCCCTGCGGATGGAACCTGAATAGGCGATAAACCTGGACTAGAGACTTGAGTGTTCAGGTAGGCTGTGGCCGACACCCACGTTGGGCTTCCGCTTGAAGGTTGCCGAGTACATGTCGTGTAACGACGGTAAGTGGTGAGAGCGTGTGTGACGAAGTACACCCCTGCAGGGTATAAAACTATTCGAATAGCCGCGTCCGCGGTAAAGGACTACTTGGTCGCTTATGCAGTTCATAGACAAGTTAATGGTTACTACTAAAAGACTCAAGATAAGTGTGAGTACCGCGGATGGCTCTCTCGTGGGATGACGAGGGAGGATCCACGGTGGAGTATTGAGATGGTGATTAGTGGACTCGTGTGCGAAAACTATTTTACAAGTGGTGTCTCGTAGGATAGCTTAGCCAAGAGTCAAAGCTGGCTTGCTGCAATAACTCCACTACCTTCTTGAGAATGTGCATGTATAGTAGGATCTGTTGTAAGACTTGCCAAGTACCTTTGTACTCATGTTGCTTCAATTACTGTTTTTAGACGACAACACCGCCCCTTCCGATGGGTTCTATGTAGATCTCGACGTTGACGAGTGACTTGCCACCCAGGTGGTGATCTGAGCTTGTGAAGGGCCTACGTAGATAGACAGGCTTCGTCAAGCCTTCTTTCTTTCTAGTGTCTGTACCCAGACAAGTTTGCTTCCGCATGTGCTTGTATGTTTGTATGACTTGAGTGTCGGGTCATGTGACCCCTATCTGTATGAACATGTTATGTATGGCTCTCCGGAGCCCCTTAAATAAAGTACTTTGAGTTGTAGAGTTTTGTTGTGATGCCATGTTGTATTTACACATATCGAGCATATTGTGTGTATGATTGAAATGCTTGGTATGTGTGGGATCCGACAATCTAGTTGTTTATCCTTGGCAGCCTCTCTTATGGGGAAATGTAGTCTAGTGCCTCCATGAGCCATAGTAGTCCGCTACAGCCCGGTTCACCGGAGTCCTGCTAGCCCAGCACTACTGCTCCGGACACTTGACTGGCCGGCATGTGTTTCACATCGTTCCTGTGTCTGTCCCTTCGGGGAAATGTCACGCGGTGACATCCGGAGTCCTGCCTAGCCTGCTACAGCCCGAGTTCCTGGAGTCCTGTTAGCCCAGTGCTACAGCCCGGATTCACACGCTGCTGACCGACACGTTCGATGTTGATTCATGAATGCCTGTCCCCATACGTTAGTGCCGCTTTGGGTTCACGACTAGCCATGTCGAACCGGGTTCTCTGTCATATGGATGCTAGCGACATTGTCATATACGTGAGCCAAAAGGCGCAAACGGTCCCGGGCCATGGTAAGGCGACACCCATGGGAGTACCGTGCGTGAGGCCGCAAAGTGATATGAGGTGTTACAGGCTAGATCGGTGTGACTTAGAATCGGGGTCCTGACATTGACCATCTTGTGTTGAGCTGCCATTCTCCATGGTCATCGCCTCTTAGGAAGTTCAAGATGGTTGCATACTCCACCTCATCGTCCTCCACGATGTCACAACAGCACATAGTGTCTTCCCTTCCAGCTTTGTCGGCTTTGTGTGGAGGCTGCTCGGGCTTAGGGCAAAAAAGTACACATGATCTAGGGTTTTCTCGGGCATGAAGCACAAAGCCATGCCATCATTGACGATTTGGTTTCAATATAATTTGGGGAAACTAAGAGAAAATAAGAGAGACAGAAATGAAGGGTGGACCCAACGAGGCTATTAGCACACTAGGCATTATTATATGGTGACTTCAATGCTAGATATCTACGTGTCATATGTTGGGGAATGCAGTAATTTCAAAAAAAATCCTACGATCACGCAAGATCTATCTAGGTGATGCATTGAGCGGGGAGAGTGTGTCCACATACCCTCGTAGACCGAAAGCGGAAGCGTTTTATCAACGCGGTTGATGTAGTCGTACGTCTTCATGATCCGACCGATCCTAGCACCGAACGTACGGCACCTCCGTGTTCAGCACACGTTCAGCTTGATGACGTCCCTCGTACTCTTGATCCAGTTGAGACCGAGGGAGAGTTCCGTCAGCACGACAGCGTGGTGACGGTGATGATGAAGTTACTGGCGCAGGGCTTCGCCTAAGCACTACGACGATATGACCGAGGTGTGTAACTGTGGACACTACAAAAAAATACACTTCTGTGATGATACGTGTTTGTCACAGTAGGTCACGTTTTCTGTCATGCATGTACATCCATGACAAATTTATGACAGAATCAAGATAGTCATACCTGTGCTGTCGTAGAAGTGTTCCATGACATTACCAAGATTATCATCACGGAAGTGTCCACTTCCATGACGATAAATCACGCGTCATGGAAGTGCTTTCGTCAAGGGTGACCGACACGTGGCATCCACCGTAACGGGTCGCCGTTAAGCTATCGGGTCCGGTTTTGGATCCGATAACCCGCTAACAGCCCGGACCAATGAGGATTTTCCACTTGTAAAATTCTCATTGGCCGGAGGAAACACGTGTTGGCTCACCGTTAGGACAGATGTCATCCATTCATTGGACAAGAGGCGCCTATGATACGTCGACACATGGCACGGCCCAACAGAGGCCCATTTCGGTGAAAAGGCCGGCCCATTTGACTTGGTCAAAAGGTAACGGGCCGGCCCACGGAAAGCCTGTTAACGGCATGTTCGTATATAGCCCATTTATGGCCCGCTAACTCACGGCCCGTTACGGCCTATCGGAATTAAGCCCCGTAGCTTCATCTAGCCCGTCCAATATGATTCCAACCCTATTGTAACTTCTGGCCCATGTATGGCCCATGATGTCTTTTGGCCCATACGAGGCCATTTGTAACTCTTGGCCCATTAACGACCCGTGGTGAATCTAGCCCGCGATGAACAGTGTACCCCTTTATACCCATTAACGGCCCATTATTCCATTGGGCCGTTTCCAGCCCGTGTTATCTTTTGGCCTTCTCAGGGCCCATTTATTCTTGGGCTCATTTCCAGCATTCGTTTACTTACGGCCCGTCATTGGCCTTTTCTGCTTGTGGGCCAAATTCAGCCCGCGGTTACAATCGGCCCGTTTGCGGCCCGTTAATCCATTGGGCCGTTTTCATAACGTCATCGAATACGGCCGATTAAGGACGGCCTGTTATTGTCGGCCCATGAACGGACGATTCCAAATCTAGCCCATTTACGGCCCATAATGTGGTCTGTTATTGGCCCATGTTTGGCCTATCGATCATACGACACGTAGAAGGCCCAGTGATGCTACGGCCCGTAGAAGGCCCAGTGATGCTACGACCAGTAGAAGGCCCATTCTTTCTACGGCCCTAAGAAGGCCCATTGTTTCTATGGCCCGTAGGAGGCCCATGGTAACTACAGTAAATATGTAGCCCATGGTTATTGTGGCCTAGTTTTAAAAAATAGGTTATTGCGGCCACTAGCAAACCGCGAAAAAAGAACTACACTAACTACAAGCAAACAAATAAACAAGACAACAAGGAAATAAATAAGCAAGCAACTTACGCTAGGCTATCACGACTATTACACATATTACATACACTGGGCATCAAAGTTCGCCACCAGTGCAAATATAGGGAACAAAGCAGCATGTCATATACACTGGTTGTCAAAGTTGGCGACCAGTGCAAATAAACGCCGCAGCAAAACAAGTCCAGAACTGAAACCACTTCAGAAGAGCTCAAGAAACAATATCCTGGGTACCCATAATGCTGGCAAGATGCTTAGCAAGCTTATTAACTTTCTCTTGTTTGGCGCTTAAATCCTCCAGCGCTTGCTGTTGCACCAGAAAGTATGCATCTGAATTCTGCAGGGACTTCCTCAGTCCTTCGGCTTCTTGCCGCAGCACAGCTGACTGATGCCTTTCAGCTTGTAGCTGAGACTGAAGAAGCCGAAGTGATTCAGGCAGCGAGTTCGAAGAGCTTGTGCCAGCGGTACTGGCCAGTAACTCGAACACTACATCAACGCAGGACTGTGGGGTTTTCTCACTGTCTACAAGATCGTTTTTATCACCTTTCTTGGAGACCAACAGGGTTGTCTCACTATCTTGAACCTTATCTGCATTACTTTCTCTATCATTGCATAGTGGGGTGCTCTTCTCCAATATTTTGTTCGCATACTACAAGAGAAACAAGCAGACACATCACAGGTTTAGCATGTAGTATACCAAACTCATTTTGGTAAACCGGTTCAGTAGTAAGGTGGACAGGATAACAACATGAAACAAACATATATCTATGTACTATGGTCACTGTATTGTCCATATCATTCTAGTTTATGTTGCCAAATCAAGATAGAGACACAGTTCAACTCATATATTTTTAAGACACACAGCATAGACAGAATATAAGTGTGAGAAACTACACAGCATTGGCAACACTTGTAATGTGCATCACATGAGAACATAACTGTTTATACAACTGAAACTGAAATCAACATAGAGCATGAAGTTAGAACAATAACCAGTTAAAGAAATAGGTTTAAAACATACCTGTTGCGCCATTGGAGTTTCAATTGGATCCTTCAAATTCGAAAGTAGTTGGTATGAGTAAATACAGTGATGCAACAGCAAAGGAGTATGGACCATAGCTACGGAATCTGACCTGAGAACAGTTGCTCTTCTGCTTTAAACGTGGAGTTTGGGTTCGCTGTGGTGGTCTTCGTGCTTTGGGCACTGCAGTTGCTTTACAAACTGCTCGTGTGGGGGTACTCTGTGGTGGACATGGTGCTTTGTCAACTAGAAGTGGGTTACTATCCGCTGGGGTTGGGGTTAGATGGGTTGTAGCTGGTTCTCTGCCCAACGGTGTAAGTGTGCAATCTGGAAGAGTCTCGATTATGTGTGGTGGGGCTAGTTTGTGGGCCAGTACAACCATGGTTCTATCTGCATCGACGGGTAGCACTGTCTTTTGTGAAGAACGGGTTTTTGCTCCCTTAGATACTGCCATCACCCCCTCCAATTCAAATGGCTGATAAACAAGAAAAGAAATTGAACGTACAGACATTGTATGATAGACAGATGTGGTAATTCACATATATGTTGTCTAACCAAACAGGACAGCATGACACAATTTCACATATATGATGCCTAACTAAACAGGATAGCATGACACAGTTTCAGATATATGATGGATAACTTAACAGGATATAATGGCATAATTCAACATATGATGAGTATCTAAACAGGATGACATGACAAAACTATATGATGTCTTTCTAAAATAGGTTGGGATGAAATAATTCACATACATGTTGTCTAAGTATACAGGATGGCATGATATAATTGACATAATTGATTCATATACTAAGCAGCTGGCACTCGCATGTATGATCTCTAAACTAAGCAGATGGAATTCAATATTGTGCATATGATGTCTAAACTAAGCAATGCAAGACACCATATGCATGATATGAGAAATATAAACATTGCAACTTAGAGCATACACCTCAGGTGGGATATAGGACTGGTCATCTGTCTCTGAATCCTCCTCTGAGGAGCTCCCTGTAACCATCGAGATATATGCTTCAACAGGTACCATTGCCTGCTCTGAAGACCTTGTTTTCACTCCTGATTTTTCCATAACCGGCTCAAATGGCTGATACACATGAAGAGTAGTTCAATATACACAGATTGTCGACAAATGGAATACGTAATGAAAAAAAAAGATGGCATGAGATAATTCACATATATGATGCCTGGCTACATGGCGGTGCATAATTCACATATATGATAACTGGCTGAAAAACATGGCATTGCATAATTCACATATCTGATATAGAAACAAATAGGAGGAATTCACACAAAGCATGTCTAATCTAAGCAGATGGCATGGCAATGCAAGACACCATATGCATGATATGAGCAATATAACCTTGGCAGGTTAGAGCATGCACCTCGGGGGGGAATACGACTGGTCATCTGTCTCTGAATCCTCCTCTGAGGAGCTATCTGTAACCAGCAAGAAATCTGCATCGACAGGTAGCACTGACTGCTCAGAAGACCTTGTTTTCACTCCAGATTTTCCCATGACCGACTCAAATGGCTGATGCACATGAAGAGTAGATGAATGTATAAACATTGTTGACAAATGGATTACATTATGAAAAAAATATGGCACGATACAATTCACATATACAATGACTGGCTAAACAGGATGGCATTGCATGATTCACGTATATGATGCCTGGCTAAAGAAGATGGCATTGCATAATTCCCATATACTCCTTCTATTCCTAAATAGTTGTCTTTTTAGAGATTTCAAATGGACTACTACATACGGATGTATATAGACATATTTTAGAGTGTAGATTCACTCATTTTACTCTGTATGTAGTCACTTGTTGAAATCTCTAAAGAGACAAATATTTAGGAACGGTGGGAGTATGATATAGTAACCAAACACGTGGTATTCACACAAAGCAAATCTAAATAAGCTGATGACATATAAGATGAATAATGTAAGCAATGCGAGGCGCCATATGCATGATATGACCAACATCAGCATGCCAGGTTAGAGCAAACACCTCAGGTGGTAAATAGGAGTGGTCGGCTCCCTCTGAATCCCCATCTGAACAGTTATCTTCCTCTGGAATACAATCTGGAATGGCGGGAGGGGGGCACTTCGCCACCATGGAGCGGCGTCTGCATGACATTATATTCCCACGCAACGGTCTTCTCTTTTTCTCTACATGTTCAGTACGATTGTGTACAATAACTGACATGCATAATAAAAAAATTAGTTAGATTTTGTAAGGCCTAAGGGGTGCATGCAGAAATCAAGACTGATGGTAGCAAACGAGTGGATAGATCCAAAACTAATGATAGCAGGTAGATTATAGCTTCAGTTTAAAAAGATAGACAATGGATCATCTACTGTTTGTTGCCCACCCAACATGAACCACATAGAAGACCCCAGATGAACCAGATAGTAGACAGATACTATTCGTTGCTACCTCGATATGAGACCCACGGGCATTTTAAAACTCAAGTTTGAATGATAAAGTAGCAGGTAATAATAACCGATGTATAACGTAAGCAAACATGAAAGACTGCGACCTCTCTTCCGGAACTGTGTAGTCCTCAGGTTCATCTGCTCAGTCGATGATGGTAATGCAGTTGGCGTGGCTGCTGGCAACGAGGAAGATGATCTGAGGCGGTGAAAGAAAGTTTGTAGGGGGAATCTCTGCTGCAGTGAACGCTTGTGTCGATGGTGCACCTCAGGTGGGGTGGATGACGACACGGTAGGAGCAGGACATAACACACAGAGTTTTCTTTGACGCCTATCTGAAAATGAAGTAAATCTGTAAGGGCTCCTTAGAATTAGAGGATTCTATAAACGCAGGGACAGGAAAAACACAGGAATAGGATAGGAATGCATGTGCAAAACAGAGCATTTGGAAACATAGGATTTCTGCGAACCTCGGTGTTTGGTTAACATGAATTGGAAGAAAACAGGAATGGAGAAACATGGTCAAATTAAAGTCAAACCACGTGAAAATGAAAAAATAAGAATCTTATTATGACAGTAATGCAATTAGTCTTGTTCTTCATGCATATTAATTTGAAAAGGACGTCCAACTGGATATTAAAATACCTACCATTTTTCTTTGAAAGAGACACCAAAGGAAAAAAAATCCTCCAGTTTTGCTTTGCTCCACTCCTAACCAAATGCACGAATAGTAGTACCATAGTAGTTCCATAGCAAAGGATCCCTGAGGGATCAACATGAATGCAGAGTAACAAAGTGATGCAACGAGTGTACAACCTCTTTGGCATAGCCTTGTCGACCTCAGCATCATTGGGTTGGACGTGGAGGATGGTGATGCTGGTGTGACTGTCGGAGGCGGGGAAGAAGATCCGAGGCCTTTGGAAATGGCGCCGAGGGTACTGCTCCACTGTGATGGACGGTTCTGTCGTTGGAGCAGCTCCGGTGAGGTGTACGGCGGCGAGGCTGAAGCAGGACAAGACAGACAATGTTAATCTGTAGTGGGACTCTAATATCATCCGCAATAGATGATGTAAAATACATCACCAAAAAGTGCTAGATGTAAAGCACATCAGCCACGCCACGGCCGCTCCGACAGATGCTGTAAATACTGTTTACACTGAACCTAACTGAAGAAACTGAACTTTACAGTCGAAACTGAATTTTACTGTCGAAAATAATTGAACTAGTAGAAGAGCATTGCAATAGATGTTTAGGGCGTTCGAGCACTAGTAGCAGAGAAGCAATGATCTAAATCAGCAGACGCTCAAGCAGGGAACGCACTAGCAGAGAGCAAGTCGTGCAGCAGAACCGCGAGCAAGTGCTAAAGCAGCAACTCCTGTAGCTGCCGGAGGTTGTGCAACAGAAGCAGCGCGAGCGAGAGCAAGAGCAGAGCAGCAGCACGAACGAGAGCAAGAGCGGAGCAGCAGCGCGACCGACAGCAATATCAGAGCAAAGCAGCAGCACGAACGAAAGCAAGAGCAGTGCAGCAGCGCAACCGACAGCAAGAACAGAGCCGCGGCGCGAGTGAGAGCCAGAGCAGCAGCAGCAGCGCGAACGAGAGTCGGAGCAGCTGCAGCTAGTGCCGGTGTGGAAGTCCCCGCCGAGGAAGCAACGACATGGGGAGAGATGCCGTGGATGAAGTGGTCGGCGACGACGCCATCGATGGAGACCCGCCATGGCTGCTCGGTATCGAGCACCGGCAGCCCCGTGATATCGAATAAAAGATAAAATGCAGCGGTGAGTGCAGAACCTCCTTGGTGGCGCCGAATTGGCCTCGGCTTCATCGGAGGAATTGGTGAGGGTGCTGCGGTTCCGGTGGGGCAGGTCATGACGACGCTGTGGGGATGGAGGTGGTGCGATAGACGAGGCGAACATCGGGCAGCTTCTTGGAGGTGGAGGACGGGGCGGCTGATCCGGCGGGACGACGAGATCGACGATGGATCCTCATCCGGTGCGGTGGATGAGGGGCGGCGAGCTGTTGCGGTGGACGACGTCATCGGGGAAGAGTCTCCGGTTGGGCAGCGGTCGGGAGGCCGACCGAGGAGCGTGGGGTTTCGTGGGTTTTGGCGGCCTCGGTGTACGAATGGGGGGACGAAGGGGAAGGTAGGGGAGCCATGGCTTAGGGACGCGCTTGTCCGAAATGTAGGGTAAGTTACCAGCGTACCCCCACCGGTTTTGACACCGCGACATCGAACCGACATTTCTGGCTGAGGGGTAGACGGGGGATTTCGCGTGTCCGGGCTGCGGGACCGATTTCGGATGAGGAGGGAGTTTTCGCGCGCGTCGAAATTTCGAGATAACAAGGCGCGTTGCGGGTTGAAGAGGCGGGAGTTTCAAAGTAGATGAGACAAAAGAAACTCAAGCTTGAAAATTTCGGGATAACAAGGCGCGGATTCCTTGTTTGGCAGAACAAACTTAACATGTACAAAAAAACAATTCATACAAGACACAAGAGAGTGATGTCCCCTTTTACTATATTGCTATAAATGTCATTGAAAAAACTACAAGAAAAGTGTAAAAAATTGGGAGAACAAGATTACCCTGTACAGTACCAAATCGATTCGCACTTCCCTCAACAACAAAAAAACAAATCAATTCCCACCAAAAGAAAGAGTCATGTCCCTTTTATATGATTACAAATTCCAGGATCTCGAATTTCAATATTTGAATCCATGTTATGTTGAATTCGAATATATCATTAGGTGACCTTGCGGTTTATAATGGATGTAGTCCTACATTTTGATCTTCCATCATATATGAACATTTTACTCCACCCTATGAACATATATATTGTCGTCTACCATATGGACTAAATTTGAATCAATTTTCCTTATTTGAATACGATTGCTGTCAAGTTATACAATCATTTAAATATTATCTTGATAACAAAAACATGCATATAGCAGTAATCATATTTCACTATAAACTACATGTGACATACGATCTCCAATTCAAATATTTGTATCCATTTTATGTTGATTCAAATCAGAGTACATTGGTCTAGGTGGCGAGATGTTCGGGATAATCTAAACCCTGTTTTCATATGTATATAATTCTTGGCTGAATTGGGACAAGTTTTGGTATAAGCTTCTTGCAAAACCAGAGATTCTCTCAATAAGCCTCGTGGTTCTGAGAGGGAACGTGTCACCTTTGTGTGCGAAATGATATACACTGCCTCCCCCCGGATTTTCTTTACAGAGGCAACATAGAACTATATGAGTGCCCTGTTAAATTCTGGAATTATTCTAGATTCGTTTGGCCTTTTTTATACATTAATTGAGTTTCTGGACATTTAATGTGCATAATCCAAATTTGAACTACAAGCACATGCTCCGGTGCACCAAAGTTGGTTGAAAAATCACATGTGTGTCCTTGGATGAATTTCTAGGTCCCATGCAAGAAATTGGAATGCAATTCAAACATCTGGGCGTCGTGACTCGGCCGAGAACATCGAGAAACTTGGTTTTTAAATTCATGTAAATCCAAAACTCGCCTGGAAATCATGAAACTTGGCATGATGTCATGTCATGGCACTAACATGCTGTGGTAAAAAAATTGGGCATATTTGGAACAAGTTTTGGTATAAGCTTCTTGCAAACCGGAGCTTCTCTCAAGAAGGCTCGTGGTTCTGAGAGGGAACGTGTCACCTTTGAGTGTGAAATGACATACGCTGCCCCCCTTGAGTTTCTTTACAGAGGCAACATAGAACTGCATGAGTGCCCTGTTAAATTTTGGAATTATTCTGGATTCGTATGTCCTTTTTTATACATTAATTGATTTTCTGGTCATTTAATGTGCATAATTCAAATTTGAACTACAAGCACATGCTCCCGTGCACCAAAGTTGGTTGAAAAATCACATGTGTGTCCTCGGCTGAATTTCTAGGTCCCATGCAAGAAATGGGAATGAAATTCAAACATGTGGGCATCGTGGCTCGGCCGAGAACATTGAGAAACTTGGTTTTAAAATTCTTGTAAATTCAAAACACGCCTGAAAATCATGAAACTTGGCATAGTGTCATGTCATGGTACTACCATGTTGTGGTAAAAAAATTGGCCGAATAGGAACAAGTTTTGGTATAAGCTTCTTGCAAACCGGAGCTTCTCTCAAGAAGGTTCGTGGTTCTGAGAGGGAACGTGTCACCTTTGTGTGCATAATTATAATTTGAAATATACAAGTGAGGGAGTCCTGGATTAAGGGGTCCTCGGGCGTCCGGCCTATGTGACGTGGGCCGGATTGATGGGCCGTGAAGACACAAGACAGAAGATGCTCTCCCGTGTCCGGATAGGACTCTCCTCTGCGTGGATGGCAAGCTTGGCGTTCGGATATGTGGATTCCTTTCTCTGTAGCCGACTTTGTACAACCCTAGTCCCCTCCGGTGTCTATATAAACCAGAGGGTTTAGTCCGTAGGGGCAATCATAATCATACAGGCTAGACATCTAGGGTTTTACAATTATGATCTCATGGTAGATCAACTCTTGTAATCCTCATATTCATCAAGATCAATCAAGCAGGAAGTAGGGTATTACCTCCATCAAGAGGGCCCGAACCTGGGTAAACATCGTGTCCCCCGTCTCCTGTTACCATCGACCTTAGACGCATAGTTCGGGACCCCCTACCCGAGATCCGCCGGTTTTGACACTGACATTGGTGCTTTCATTGAGAGTTCCGCTATGACGTTGAAGACTGGATTTGATGTCTCGCCTTGTTATCAAGGACAATATCACCGCCGGAGGTGCCCTGGCCTCAGGCCAAACCCTCCGGCTGGGCGGCTTCACCATGACCGCCCGTTCGGCCGTTAACACTAGTACAGCGAGCTCCTAAACAAACGGTTTAAAACCCATTTCCGCGACGACATTTGGAACCGTCTCCAAGTGAGTGTGGGCGATAGGGGGGTCCTTCCCACACGACCCATAAACCGTCGGGGATATGCCCTCCTGGCACACACGTTCGGCAAAATGAGGTCATGTGCGACCGGCGAGCGCTTAAATATGGAAATACGTAAAGTAGAGCTAAAAAAAATACAATTATACAGCAAAATTGTTTCCGGTCGCAAGTACATCCCACACAGTCAGTCCCCGCTAACGTTTCCATTCGTACGTACATCCCACATAGTCGCTCGAAGGAAATTGTTTCCGTTCACAGGTACATCACACACAATTTTTCCCGTTAAATCGCTTGCATTATTGAATATATCACACACGGTCCATGGAAGAAACTGTGTGGCAAAGGCTGTCCATCACACACAGTTTTCATGTAGTAAACGTTTGTGCAAGGTGGCCTAACGCAAACAGTTTTCAAGAGAAAGTCGTGTGTGATTGTTCATTGATCCAACACGGTTTATTCCTAGAAACTGTGTGCGTTTCCTGAGGTCATCGCCCACGGTATTTTTTCAACAACCGTTTGCAATAGCAAAACCCAATTAGCAGGCCAATTCGCCACTAGCAGGCTATTTATCTGATTATTCATAATCCATTTATTAATCTAATTGACAGTTCATATTAAGCACACAATATGTTTCATTTTCATAATTGAAATACATCAGAGTACAGCATCATATAGCTTCAGCACTCAGCTACCCCATTACACACCTACACCAGGACCAAGTTTCACATGCAACATCTATAACCTTTCGAAATTAGCATCATAGACAGTACATAGACAGATGTATCTCATCTGGAAAACTACTGAAGCAGAAAGCGAATATTGAGCCTTCATTGATGTTGAAGGTCTTTGTAGCTTTAGGCCAGTGCCGGTGGATGATTGGCCGTCCATCCTTCGTCCTCTTCAGGAACACTTCAATATTGAACCGTGGGTGTTGTATGAATACCTTCCTCGCCTCTTGACCATATAGGTGGTTTGAGAGGTAATCATCAGTGAACTGCTTTGGAAAGGCCTGAAAACAAGGATGTGCATAAATATCTTCTCTATATTGGAAATGGGGCAAAGGAATTAAAAAGGCAAGGTATAATAGTTAGTACCATCCCTGTTGTTAACTAATGTCTTCTTCATTGTGCAGACAAAGATCTTGTTTTTTTTGTCGCTAATTTCTTTATCCTAACAATCTTTCTGAGTTTCTTGACTTGACAGATATTCATGGACAATTCATTTCCCCATATGCAAAAAGGGTCGAACAGTGGGTCAAAACCTCTGACAGCAGGACCTACATGTGCAAGACCAAATTGTTAAAAACCTAAATATTAGAATGGTTCTTGCAATTGCACAATAACGTGCTATTAGACAACGGACCATGCACGTGCTAACCTCGATTGTAAACCTCAGTGCTTCCCATTATTTCCCTGCAACACATATAAGGTAGTTAGTCATCAGGTTAAGTAAGGGTTCGCATGCTATCAGTAAAATATGTTGATGAAAAATAATCACATTGCAGATTCATCAGATTAATTCAAGCCACAGGGAAAACCCATTTACCCAAACCAAGCATGTTTAAGAACTAGGAAATATAGCACTTGTATATGTTTCTCATGTATTAAGTGTAGCCAAATTCGATTTATTCCTCACATGCACAACAATACAAAATTCGATTTATTTCTCACACGGGAGACAATACAAAATTGCAGCCTAAAGAATTGAACATCACATTTGCAGAATTGAACCAAACGGTTAACTGAAGACAACAACTAATTAACAAAACAGTTAATAAGTGAGCACCACACTGCACGACATATAGAACATATACACTAGAGCAACAGATTGCATGGTAAAATTAGATAGCACAATTCACTAGAATTTGTGAAGGAAAGGCAGGAGCAGCACACGCAACGGGTAAACCGAGCATGCTTAACCGGCGTAGCTAGCAAATGTCAAGGTGCTCCTTCAAGATTTGGGGGTCGGCACGAATGGCAGCCATCGCGACCTCATCCGCGCGTGCGGCCGCGATTTGCTTCTCCGCTGCCAAATGCTCCCTGAGGTCCTGGCTATACTGCGTGCACCATGGTTAGGCCGGCGCTTATTTGGTGGAGGGGTCGGTGATTTGGGTGGAAGGTGTCGCACTCGCGCCGGCGGTAGGGGCATATGGGATGTGGAAGGAGGAGGAGGATGGGGGTCGGGTGTGGATTACCTGCCTGGATAGGCGAGGCCGAGGAGCGTGAAGGATGGTCGCCGACGAGGAGGCGGAAGCGCTGCAAGCAAGGAGTGAAGATTTCAACTTGGAAAGGAAGGCGGAAAGAGGGGAAATGTGACTTTTTGGTAAGGGGGAGGGGGCGGGGAGGTAGATATTTTCGCGGAAGCCGAAAATTTGGAATCGGTTCAGCCAAAAAACTGGTGCGCAAAGTGTCATCAGACACGGTCCCTTATTCAGAACTGTGTACGATATGTGAACATCACAAACGATTCAGATAGCTTAACCCGTGTGTGTTGAGTTTGAACGTCAAAACTTTTGGTTCGAATTTCCCTGGTTACAGTGGTCATCCACGTCATTGCATAATTTGGGTACACAAAGGAGACTAACTTCTTAATCGAGCAAGTTCAGCAATTAAACAGAGCTAGCTGACCTAAACATTACTCTAACAAATTAAAGATCAACGCTCTTAATTAAACAAAACAAAGAGTACTACTACGGCTGGTGCTCGTCGATCTCTGCCGCCGCCTCCATGTCCAGCTCGCGCCCGACGGTCTCTTGGGGAAGGGGCTCCATGGCATCAATTGCACCATACTCGGCAAGCATCTCGCCATCCATGTCCGCCATATCTTTGGAAAAGGCCGCCACGAGATGGGCGTGGGCGGACGCCATGTGGGCTCTAGCGGGCACCGTCGTGGCAAGGTATGCCGCGCAGGAATGGGCGGCTGCTCGAACGCTCTCGGCGATTGCCAGCTCTTCAGCCGTGGGTTGCCGACCATTGTCAGAGAAGCTTCGTTCAATTTTTGCGGTGACCACCACGACCTGGGTGTGGACGGCCTTGACATGGTAGTGGGCGGCCTCCAGCAGGGCTAAGGCCGCCGCTGCGGAACGGACAGCTGTTGTGCCGCTCTCGCCAGTTGTCGGTGTCAAAACCGGTGGATCTCGGGTAGGGGGTCCCGAACTATGCGTCTAAGGTCGATGGTAACAAGAGACAAGGGACACGATGTTTACCCAGGTTCGGGCCCTCTCTATGGAGGTAATGCCCTACTTCCTGCTTGATCTTGATGATTATGAGTATTACGAGAGTTGATCTACCACGAGATCGTAATGGCTAAACCCTAGAAGTCTAGCCTGTATGACTATGGTAATGATATCTCTCCTTTCCGGACTAAGTCCTCCGATTTATATAGACACCGGGGAGATCTAGGATTACACAAGGTCGGTTACAGAGAAAGGAATCTACATATCCGGTCGCCAAGCTTACCTTCCACGCCAAGGAGAGTCCCATCCGGACACGGGTGTGGTCTTCGGTCTTCGTATCTTCACGGCCCATCAGTCCGGCCCATGGCTAACAGGCCGGACGCCCGAGGACCCCTTAGTCCAAGACTCCCTCAGTAGCCCCCGAACCAGGCTTCAATGACGAGGTGTTCGGCGCGCAGATTGTCTTCGGCATTGCAAGGCGGTTTCCCCCTCCGACGGCTTCCAAGTAATGTATTCGGCTTTTAATTCAATGCCACACCCTTCGGCTTCTGTGCTTCTATGTCTTCAACTTCCACGTGTCGGGCGAATGCGGACGGTCAGGGTCTTTTTGCAAATAACACCCTAGCCATGCAAGAAAGAGCGTCTATTTAAAGAGATTGGATCTCAGATCCATTCGGCACCACGCGGAAAAAATCCTCAGAGACTGCCAGGAGAGACCACTCCAACATGGCCAACATTCCCAGCTCCTCTTCCCGTTCCAACCTAGAGAGAGGCAAGTGGGAGAGGTGCTCTGTATCCCACAGCCAATTGGAGAAGCTGCAAACGCAGGGATTTCTCCCTCCTGCAGATCTGGTCCCTGTTCGAGCAGGATTGGCCTCCTTCAACGGCAAAACCCAGGCGGAGGATTTCCCCAATCTGTCTGCGAGAGAACGAGTGTGCTTCGTCCCCTATTTGCTGAGGGGCGTGGGATTCCCCATTCACCCATTCCTCCGAGGGCTTCTGGAGTATTATGGCCTCCAGCTGCACAACTTTACCCGGCCTCCATTCTGCACATCGCGGGTTATGTTACTTTATGCGAACTATTTCTGGGTATTGAGGCCCATTTTGAACTGTGGAGAAAGTTGTTCTGCCTTGTCCCGCACAACCATGAAGGATCAATATTTGAAGTGGGGGTGCTGAAATATGGCGCATTGCCGAGACCGGATACCTATCCGGCACGCCGAAGAAGGCGTCTGAAGAGTGGACCTCTGAGTGGTTTTACATTGATTACGTCGTACTTCCAGATCCGGTCCGGAGAGGCCTCCCCGAGTTTGCGAGTGTTCCTCTGAAGAAGCGCCACAGCTGGCGCCCCCGGAGCCCTGAGGAGGAAGATAGTGCGGAAGTTCGCCAACTCCTGAGCAAGATCAGGACGCTTGCCCAGTCCAGGTATACAATAGTCGAAGTGATGGCGACCTCCATAGTACGGGGAGTTCAGCCACTCCAATACAGAGGTCTCCCCATGTGGAATTACAATGGGGAAGATGACACCTCCCGCTGCGGCAGGAAAGGTCCGGACACCCCTGCCGCCCTAGCCAAAATATTGGCCGAACTGTTCAAGGGTGAGGAAGAGGAGTTCCTGCGCATCACGCACAGAGAAGGATATTCCATGTACAATCCTCCTAGCTGGGTGAGCCCCCAACTTTTTTGCTCCACTCATTCCCCTCCCTGAGCTTTATTAACCCATCCATTTATAACAGCACTGGCGAAAGACTTCCGAGGGGCTCTACAGCCCCACCCCGCAGCCCGAGGGCCACAATCAGGACCTTGACCCCGGATTCGAAGAGGATCGAGATATGTTTGTGGTGCTGGAGAATGGCGTGTTTTACTAGGCGAGCTACGACGGCACCGAAGTGGCCATCATCGCCGATTACCCTGGTCTTCTCCCCGCTTCACACGTAAGTAGTCAGGAGACATCTTCCCCGAAAGGATTCCTCCATTCCGCCTCACCCACCGCACTGTCTCATGCTTCGAAGGGGAGGCGTTCGACATACCGTGCTACTCCGGGAGCGACTCCGAAGAGAGCGGCTCCCGTACCGGGCAAGCCTTCGAAGAGGAAGGCAGGCGAAGACACGGTTGGGCCCTCGTCAGAGAGGTATGGATTTGCAAATATGTTTTTTAATAGTCGCATCCAACTGTGACTTTCATGTTCATTCCGTATCAGGAAAAGAGTTCGCCGGACTGAGTTCGCCGGACTGTGTCCGGGGGTCTGGGCAGTAATACTCCCAGCAACTAGGATCCAGCCCCAGCCGAGGGGACGAGGGCCGATCTGGGGGTGACGCCGGACTGTTTTTTGGCCGAGGGCTCGGAAAATATGTCCGTCACCAACTCGGAAGTGGAGAGCGCCATGAATCATCGGTGCTTCAGGGCCATTTTACGAGACCCCCGCTATTCGAAAGGGGCGTTTGATGCCTTCAGCTGGGCTGACGCATATATCCGAGCTGCTCGAGATGGGCTTGGCAAAGCCACAAAGCAGCATTTGACGGATGTGCACGTAAGGTTTATTTTGTCCGAAAAGGATAAGCACATGCTAGTAGCCTCCGAGACTGAAAGCAGTTGGCACAAGTGATTTAAGGATCGATGTATAACCAGGTTAGAGGAACAACCTGCTAGCTCAAGAGCTGGAGCAGTGTCGGACACAGCTGAATGCTTCTACCGCCGAACTGAAAGAGTCCAAGAAGGCATCTTCTGGTAAGGTTCCCCTCCATCGAGGAATAACAATTATACAGTAGCTGTGCTAATACTATTGCTTATCTCATAATAGGACCATCAGGTCAACTGGAAGAGAAGTTGAAAACCGCTCAAGCGGGAGAGAAAGAGGCAAAAAGACTACACGCCGCAGGCGAACGGGTGTTGACCCGAGTCAGGCAGGAGAAAAACAAACTCCAAGATTCAAATACCAAACTGGGCGAAGAACTGAAAGATGTGCGAGCCCAGCTAGCCGACGCCGTGAAGGAGAACAAAAAGCTGCGAGGCGGCATATTCAGTACGTGGCCGGATTTACCTTATAACAGTTTGGGGGTAAAAGTAGCTGATATAGCTGTGATTGCAGGTATGTTGACGGGCCGCCCCGAAGAGGAGGTGTCCGGATCATCAAGTGATCTCCTGCAAGGGCTGTCGCAGTTGCACGAGCAAGCTCGACAGGCAATGCGGAGTGTAGCCAAGGCCTTATGGCCATCCGACTCCCCTCCAGGGAGTATGGAGAAGCTTGTAGAGCTGTTCAAGGGAGCGCGGCGGCGTATCCGACTATGGAAGATATCGGCTTGCCGAGAGGGTGCGCGAGAAGCCTGGGCCATGGTAAAAACACGATATACCAAGCTGGATCCGAATCACATGGCCCGGGTCGGACCGCTAGGGTCAAATGGGGAAGAAATTCCCGTTAGTTTAGTATATAACCAAGTAGAAGTAGCCGCCAAGTATTCCCAACAGGATTGTAAGTTAGATAGCCTGCTGGACGGCATAGAGGAGGAAGTTTTTGAGTCCAAGTGACTATGTACTTTCCTTTGCATATGTAGCTCTAGCTGAAAACGATTGTCATGGCGGACCTTTTCGCTTCAACCTCTCGACCCGAAGGTGCGGAGTGTTTCCGAATACCAGAACGGCCGAGTAGACCGGGTATGCATGGAAACCAGGCGTAGGGGTCATAGTTGCTTGAACAGACAATTATCCGGCTAGTTATGTTATATTACATTAAGAGTGTAAGAAACATCTTCCAGAGAGAATAGTTCCGTTAAGGGTTCCTTTCCCTGGGTGTGCATGCATCGATGTGCATGTCCGAACTGTGATGAAGAAATCACAATGTGTATAGCTTCTGGGGGTTCACGATGGGACGAATGCAAAAACATCTTTAGTTCACCGACCGAATATTCCCTTAAGAACGCTAGCTTTCGGCTTCACCCAGTCTGAGGTACACATCCGGATGACCCGGCAGTAACAATCGCAGAGGTGCTCCCTTTATGCCCTAGCCGAACTAACGGGAACGTAGGGCATAAGCACAGGAGCCAGGCAACCCAGCTTGGCCAAAACTTAAGTCATATCGATGCATATAATGGCGAAGAAAAGGTACATATGGGAAAAACGCATATGTGAGGAGCTTGATGCTCGGAAGATAACAATAGCAAGCTTCTGTCCAAGAAGCCCCCAGGTATAATAGACGTACATACTTCAAGACGTATGCGTCGGGGGTGTACGGTCTAACCGCACGAAAGCTTTTAAAGCTAAAATAAAAACGAAAAGAGAGAGAAAAAATAATGGAAAAATAGGGGGAAGGAAACGAACAAAGATTTCCGCGCTAGGCATAGAATCTTCGGAGTCTGGCCGCGTTCCAGGGGTTCGGCTCTAATCGATTGTCTGACGCATCACGCAGGCGGTATGCCCCTCCGGTGAGAACTTTGTCGATGATGAAGGGACCCTCCCACTTGGGCTTGAGTTTGTCCTTTTTCTTCTCCGGCAGGCGTAGAACGAGTTCGCCGACATTGTAAGTTTGGGCCCGCACCTCTCTGCTTTGATACATGCGAGCCTGCTGTTGATAAAATGCGGAACGGGCTTTTGCGACGTCGCACTCCTCCTCCAGGGCATCTAAGTTGTCCTGCCGATCGAGCTCGGCCTCTCTCTCTCTTCGTACATGCGCACTCGAGGTGAGTCATGAATAATGTCGCAGGGCAGTACTGCCTCTGCGCCGTACACTATGAAGAAAGGTGTGTATCCGGTAGTGTGATTGGGCGTGGTCTGCAGCCCCTAGAGTACGGAGTCGAGCTCCTCAACCCAGTGCTTGTCTGACTCTTTCAAAGACCGCACCAGTCTGGGCTTAATGCCACTCATAATAAGTCCATTAGCTCTTTCGACCTGACCATTTGTTTGTGGATGATATACAAAGGCGTAATCGAGCTTGATGCCCAGATTAGCGCACCAGGTTTTCACTTCGTCGGCTGTAAAATTGGAGCCGTTATCAGTGATGATGCTGTGCGGAACACCGTAACGGTGTACAACGCCGGATATAAAGTCTATTACTGGCCCGGACTCGGCCGTTTTAACTGGTTTAGCCTCTATCCACTTGGTGAATTTGTCCACCATGACTAGCAAATATTTCTTCTTATGGCTTCCTCCTTTAAGGGGTCCAACCATATCCAGTCCCCAGACCGCAAAAGGCCAAGTGATGGGGATTGTTTGTAGGGCGGTGGGGGGCATATGGCTTTGGTTGGCGAAGAGTTGGCATCCAACGCAATGTTGGACAAGGTCCTGTGCATCCGCTCGGGCCGTCGGCCAATAAAATCTGTACGGAAGGCCTTGCTAACAAGGGCCCGAGCTGCGGCGTGGTGCCCACCGAGACCGGCATGAATCTCAACCAGTACCTGCCGCCCCTTCTCCTCGGAGATACATCTTTGAAGGACTCCGGTAGCGCTTTTCTTATAGAGCTCTCCGTCGTGAACCTTGTAGGCCTTCGAACGCCGGACAATGCGGCGGGCCTCATTCTGGTCCTCAGGAAGCTCCTTCGTGTTGAGGTAGGCCAGGAAGGGTTTGGTCCATGGGGCAATTATTGCCATGCTGAGATGCGCTGACGGTGTTATTTCGGTGGCTGAGCCTCTGATGATGTCGGTGTTTTCGGAATCTGGGGTTATGTTTGGATCCGGACTAGTGTTGTCGTTTTCCCCCTGCCACACTACGGATGGCTTAAAAAGCCTTTCCAGAAAGATATTAGGCGGGACGGGGTCACGCTTAGCGCCGATATGAGCAAGAACGTCCGCTGCTTGATTACTCTCTCGAGCCACATGATGGAACTCGAGCCCCTCGAACCGAGCCGACATTTTTATGGCGGCATTACGATAAGCTGCCATCTTAGGATCTTTGGCATCAAAGTCTCCATTTATTTGAGATATTGCAAGGTTTGAGTCCCCGCGCACTTCTAGGCATTGTATGCCCATGGAGACAGCCATCCGGAGACCGTGCAATAAGGCTTCGTATTCGGCTGCGTTGTTGGAGTCTGTGTATAGTATTTGGAGTACGTACTGAACGACGCCTCCAGTAGGGGACGTTAAAACGACGCCCGCTCCTAGCCCTGCCAGCATTTTGGAGCCATCGAAGTACATAACCCAATTGGAATATGTGCCGTACTCTTTAGGGAGTTCGGCCTCTGTCCATTCGGCGACGAAGTCAGCCAGTACTTGGGATTTGATAGCTCGACGTGGTTTGTATGTAATGTCAAATGGAAGGAGCTCAATGGCCCATTTGGCAATCCGGCCCGTGGCATCGCGGTTGTTTATTATGTCATTGAGTGGTACTTCGGAAGCCACCGTAATCGAGCACTCCTGGAAGTAGTGACGGAGCTTTCGGGATGCCATGAAGACCGCGTATGCTATCTTTTGATAATGGGGGTACCGGGATTTGCATGGTGTAAGGACAGTGGATACGTAGTATACTGGCTTCTGAAGCGGGAATTTGTGTCTGTCCTGTTCTCGTTCAACGACGAGCACGACACTCACCACTTGATGTGTTGCCGATATGTATAATAACATCGGTTCACCGACGTCTGGCGCCAGGATTGGGTTGCTCGCCAGAAGGGTTTTTATTTCTTCCAGTCCGGCTGTCGCCGCGTCCGTCCACTCGAAGTGATCGGTTCGCCGTAGAAGGCGATAGAGTGGCAATGCCTTTTCTCCCAATCTGGAGATAAAGCGGCTTAGAGGTGCCACGCAACCCGTGAGTTTTTGGACTTGTTTAAGGTCTGTTGGCGTAGCCAATTGTGACAGAGCTCGGATTTTTGCTGGATTTGCTTCAATTCCTCTGTTGGAAATGATGAAGCCCAGCAGTTTTCCAGCGGGGACGCCGAAAACGCACTTTTCCGGATTGAGCTTAATGTCATATGCGTGGAGGTTGTCGAATGTGAGACGTAAATCGTCTATTAGTGTCTCGACATGCCTGGTTTTGATGACGACGTCATCGACATAAGCTTCAACTGTCTTGCCGATCTGTTTCTCCAGGCATGTTTGAATCATGCGTTGGTATGTGGCGTTGGCGTTCTTAAGCCCGAAGGGCATGGTGTTGAAGCAAAATGGCACATATGGGGTAATGAATGCTGTTGCAGCTTGATCGGACTCCTTCATTTTGATTTGATGGTATCCGGAATATGCATCAAGGAAACACAGTGAGTCGTGTCCTGCGGTAGCATCGATGATTTGATCGATGCGGGGGAGAGGGAAGGGATCTTTAGGGCAAGCCTTGTTGAGGTCTTTGAAATCGACGACAGGCGCCAGGATTTGTCCTTCTTTGGTACCATCACCAAGTTTGCCAGCCAGTCCGGATGTTTTATTTCTCTAATGAATTCGGCCTCAATTAGCTTGGCTAACTCCTATCCCATGGCTTGCCGTTTGGGTTCGGAAAAAGCGCCGCAGTGCTTGTTTGACTGGTTTATATCCCTTTAATATATTGAGACTATGCTCGGCCAGTTTACGTGGGATTCCAGGCATATCGGAAGGGTGCAAGGCGAATATATCCCAGTTTTCGCGAAGGAAATCCCGTAGCGCGGCGTCGACCGTTGGGTCTAGTTGTGCTCCAATAGACGCTGTCTTCTTGGGGTCCGTTGGGTGGACCTGGAATTTGACTATTTCTTCTGCCGGCTTGAAGGAGGTGGATTTGGGTCGTTTGGCTAAGATCACATCATCTTTATCCACCGTAGAGCGCAGCGCGGTTAATTCTTCGGCCGTGAGGGCTTCAGATAATGCCTCAAGGGCCAGGGATGCGGTTTTGTTTTCGGCGCGAAGTGCTATGTCCGGATCACTAACAAGAGTGATTATGACATTTGGTCCGGGCATTTTGAGCTTCATGTACCCGTAATGAGGTATAGCTTGGAAGCGTGTAAAAGCGTCCCGCCCCAGCAGGGCGTGGTATCCGTTGCTGAAAGGAGCCACTTGGAAGGTGATCTCTTCAGACCGATAATTCTCCGGTGTGCCGAATACCACGTCAAGTGTGATTTTTCCCGCACACTGCGCCTCCCGACTAGGAATGATTCCTCAGAAAGTCGTGCTGCTTTCCTTGATGCGGCTCTTGTCTATTTCCATTTTGTGGAGTGTATCCTCGTAGATGAGGTTTAGTCCGCCGCTGCCGTCCATGAGGACCTTGGTGAGTCTAAAGCTGTCCACGATGGGACTGAGGACTAATGCGGCTGGCGCTCGGACTATCTTGTATTTCGGTTCGTCACCGGCATTAAAGGTTATAGCCGTGTCGTTCCAAGGGTTTATCGCGGCGATTTGACAGACTTCGGCGAGGTCGCGGAGTGCCCTTTTGCGCCTACTATTTGAAGCGAATGTCTTGAAGACCGTCAATACTCTGGGGTCCTCGTCTTCTGGAGGGTTTTTCTCTAGGACGTTTCTGGTAAGGATGTCCTCGCCGCTCTTGGCTACCTGCCGGAGTATCCAACATGCTCTAAGGCTATGGGTTGGTATGGTGTCCGGTGTTGTGTGTATTTTGCATGGGCCATCAAGCCATCCCTCCAGAACGGTTCCATGCCACGTAATGGATTTATGTTTCTTGGCTATTAGACTGTGTGTGTCACGGGAATGTGCCCTTTTCGCCTGGACCAACGGTTGAGTTGGGACCGATGGCCCCCAACAAGCTGCCTGATCCTTCCAAGCGCTTTCCATTGCGCTGTACTTCTGTACGGTATTTGCCAAGTCAGCGAAGTGTAGTATACGGCAGCGATTAATGGCGTTGAGGATTCCTTCGTTCGTGCAATTGTTGCAGAATGTAAATATCGCGTCCTCGTCGCGGCAATCTTTAACCTTATCCTTGACAAGGAGGAACCTGGCCCAGAAGTGGTGGACCGTTTCCTGAGACTGCTGTTGTATGCTCATGAGAGCGCTTATGTCTGGGTGGGTGGGTGGAATTGAATTCGGACCCTGACCCGGTCGATGATCCGGAGTTTGAAGGTTTTCCAGGCTCGATAGTCCGGGCTCCGGAGTATCTTCTGGTTGCCTATACCCGCCGTCTGATTCTATGTTCGGAAGGCCGGTCACCTCCTTTTGCTGGTGGGTGTCCGGCCCTGCGGGGTCGGCGATCCGGACATAGTCCGTCTTTAGTATAGGGGAAGAGTTGTCGTCTTGCTCCTCGACTACTGTTATCTGGTGAGTGACCAGTGGAGATTTGATTTCTCTTCGGTCGGGTTTAAGCCCGATCCGATCGTAATCTGTGGCGATTCCCAGGGTGGCGATGCGATCAAGGAGCTCATTTAAAGACGAAAACTCCACCGGATCCATCTGGTTGGAGTGTTTGGAGTCGATACGAAGGGGATTTTCGATGGCCCGAGAAGTCATCGTTGGCTTAACGGCTGAACGGGCGGTCATGGTAAAGCCGCCCAGCCGGAGGTTTTGGCCTGGGGCCAATTCTCCTCCGGCGGTGATATTGTCTTTAAAGACGAGGCGATTCATCGATCCTGTCGTCGACGACACAGTGTAACTCTCAATGAAAGCACCAATGTCGGCGTCAAAACCGGCGGATCTCGGGTAGGGGGTCCCGAACTGTGCGTCTAAGGTCGATGGTAACAGGAGACAAGGGACACGATGTTTACCCAGGTTCGGGCCCTCTCTATGGAGGTAATACCCTACTTCCTGCTTGATTGATCTTGATGAATATGAGTATTACAAGAGTTGATCTACCACGAGATCGTAATGGCTAAACCCTAGAAGTCTAGCATGTATGACTATGGTAATGAATATCTCTCCTTTTCGGACTAAGTTCCGGTTTATATAGACACCGGGGAGATCTAGGGTTACACAAGGTCGGTTACAGAGAAAGGAATCTACATATCCGGTCGCCAAGCTTGCCTTCCACGCCAAGGAGATTCCAATCCGGACACGGGTGTGGTCTTCGGTCTTCGTATCTTCACGGCCCATCAGTCCGGCCCATGGCTAACAGGCCGGACGCCCGAGGACCCCTTAGTCCAGGACTCCCTCACCAGTTGCTATCCCTGAGGCAGATGCTGCCGCCGCCGCCTGAGAAGCAACAATGGCCGTTTGGGCTGCCTTGGCCGCCCGGACGCAGACTGCGGTCGCCCTCACAAAGCTTGTTAGCACGCGCCTGGCGGCTGCGACCGCGCTCTCGCCGGAGTGGGCCGCCGAAGTTGCCCTCATGACGTGGGTCCACGTCCCCATCTTTCACCGGCGATGAATGAACAGTGAAATGATATTTGGGGAGTGAGCTAGCTAGTGTGCTTGACACGCCGGCTGCGGACTGTAGCCGACGCACCTTCTCTCGTAAGGCATGGGCGTACTATACACCAACAGTGCTCCAAGATATTTTGTGCTGCATCTCACACGGTTGGTGATAATAAACTGTGTGCGATCTACTTGATTTATTGTCTTGATCATTTGAATTACGTAATGGGGTCACAACTACAAAGGATGGTGTCTGAATTGTTAGAACTTTTATCTGCAGTGAACATGCAACTATAGGTGTGTCGTCAAAAAAACTGGAATTATTCAGGGTTCGTTTGTACATTTTTATACATTAACTGGGTTTTCCAGGCATTTTATGCGCATAATTCAAATTTGAACTACATGCACATGCTCCAGTGCATATAAACTTATTGAAAAATCAAATATGTGTCCTTGGTTGCACGCTTAGGTTCCATGCAAGAAACGGGAATGAATTTCAAACACCCTGCCACCGTCACTCGGCCGCAAACATTGAGATACCTGGTTTTTAAATTCTAGTAAATCCAAAACTCGTCTGAAATTCATGAAACTTGGCATAATATCATGTAGTGGTATCAACATGCCATGGTAAATTTTTTGTCCCGTTTGGGGCAGGTTTGGGTATATGCTTCTCACAAACTGGAGCTTCTCACAACAAGCATGATGGTTCGGTAGGGAACGTCCCACCTTTGGGGATGAAACGATATCCATTGCCTCTCATTGCTTTCAATTTTTTTTCTCGTGTCAACATAGATACAGGAGTGTTGTGCGATTTTTTGTGATTTTTTGGGGGTTCGTTTGGACATTTTTATGCATTAACTGAGCTTTCAATGCATTTATGTGCATAATTCAAATTTGAACTACATGCACATGCTCCAGTGCATATAAATTGGTTGAAAAATCAAATCTGTGTCCTAGGGTGCATGCTTAGGTCCCATGCAAGAAATGGGAATGAATTTCGAACACCAGGGCACCGTTGATTGCCGGCAAAACATTGAGATGCCTGGTTTTTAAGTTCTAGTAAATCCAAAACTCGTCTGAAATTCATGAAACTTAGCATGCTATCATGGAGCGGCATCAACATACCATGGTAATTTTTTTGTCTCATTTGGGGCAGGTTTGGGTATATGCTTCTCACAAACCGGAGCTTCTCACAACAAGCATGATGGTTTTCGGTAGGGAACTCTTGATAACCCACAAGTATAGGGGATCAATTGTAGCCTCTTTCGATAAGTAAGAGTGTTGAACCCAACGAGGAGCTAAAGGTAGAACAAATATTCCCTCAAGTTCTATCGACCACCGATACAACTCTACGCACGCTTGACATTCGCTTTACCTAGAACAAGTATGAAACTAGAAGTACTTTGTAGGTGTTTTTGGATAGGTTTGCAAGATAATAAAGAGAGCGTAAATAAAAACTAGGGGCTGTTTAGATAAAGAAACAATAAAGTAAATATAGCGAGTGTGGAAAAGTGGTGGTAGGAGTTGCGAAATTGTCCCTAAGCAATTGACTACTTTACTAGACCGATAGCAAGTTTTTATGTGGAAGAGGCCACTGCTAGCATGTCATCCCTGACTTGGAATTCTATGCACTTATGATTGGAACTATTAGCAAGCATCCGCAACTACTAACGTTCATTAAGGTAAAACCCAACCATAGCATTAAGATATATTGGTCCCCCTTCAATCCCGTATGCATCAATTTCTTTGCTAGGTAGAAGCTTCTGTCACTCTTGCCCTCGAATACATAGTCTTGTCAACATACAACTAACCCTATGGTGTGATCCACGCGTGCGCTCATATGATGGGCACCAAAGGACAGCAACATAACCACAAGCAAATTAAATCAATCATAGCAATTCATCAACCACCGATAGGACAACGAAAATCTACTCAGACATCATAGTATGGCAACACATCATTGGATAATAATATGAAGCATAAAGCACCATGTTCAAGTAGAGGGTACAGCGGGTTGCGGGAGAGTGGACCGCTGTAGATAGAGGGGGGAAGGTGATGGAGATGTTGGTGAAGATGGCGGAGGTGTTGGTGAAGATCGCGGTGATGATGATGGTGGCCACGGCAGCGTTCCGGCGCCACCGGAAGAGAAGGGGAGAGGGGGCCCCTTCTTCTTCTTCTTCTTCTTCTTCCTTGACCTCCTCCCTAGATGGGAGAAGGGTTTACCCTTTGGTCCTTGGCCTCCATGGCATGGGAGAGGCGAAAGCCCCTCCGAGATTGGATCTGTCTCTCTGTCTCTCTCTGTTTCTGCGTTCTGGTTTTCTGCCCTTTCACCGTTTCGTATATATATGGAGATCCGTAACTCCGATTGGATTGAAACCTTCGCCGAGATTTTTCTTCTGAAAATTAGCTTTCTGGCGGCCAAAGAAGAGCAGCAACCGCCTTACGGGTGGCCCACGAGGGGGGCAGGTGCGCCCCCTGCCTCGTGGCCACCTCGGGCACCGTCTCGCGTTGATTCTTCTTCCCATATTTTCCAAATATTCCAAAAATATTCTTCGTCCGTTTTTATCCCATTCGGATTCCGTTTGATATGGGGTTTCTGTGAAACATAAAACATGCAACAAACAGGAACTAGCACTGGATCAATATGTTCGTCCCAAAAATAGTATAAAAAGTTGCCAAAACGTATATGAAAGTTGTATAATATTGGCATGGAACAATCAAAAATTATAGATACGACGGAGACGTATCAGGAACGTCCCACCTTTGGGGGCGAAACGATATCCATTGCCTCTTATTGCTTTCAAATTTTTTTCTCGTGTCAACATAGAACAATAGGAGTGTTGTGTGAATTTTTGTGATTTTTCGGGGTTCGTTTGGACATTTTTATGCATTAACTGAGTTTTCAATGCATTTATGTGCATAAGTCAAATTTGAACTACATCCACATGCTCCAGTGCATATAAATTGGTTGAAAAATCAAATATGTGTCCTAGGGTGCATGCTTAGGTCCCATGCAATAAATGGGAATGAATTTCGAACACCAGGGCACCGTTGATTACCGGCAAAACATTGAGATGCCTGGTTTTTAAATTCTAGTAAATCCAAAACTCGTCTGAAATTCATGAAACTTGGCATGCTATCATGGAGCGGCATCAACATGCCGTGGTACAAATTTTGTCCCATTTGGGGCAGGTTTGGGTATATGCTTCTCACAAACCGGAGCTTCTCACAACAAGCATGATGGTTTTCGGTAGGGAACGTCTCACCTTTGGGGACGGAACGATATCCATTGCCTCTTATTGCTTTCAAAAAAAATTCTCGTGTCAACATAGAACAACTGGAGTGTTGTGTGAATTTTTGTGATTTTTTGGGGTTCGTTTGGACATTTTTATGCATTAACTGAGTTTTCAATGCATTTATGTGCGTAATTCAAATTTGAACTACATGCACATGCTCCAGTGCATATAAATTGGTTGAAAAATCAGACGTGTGTCCTTGGGTGCATGCTTAGGTCCCATGCAAGAAATGGGAATGAATTTCGAACACCAGGGCATCGTTGATTGCCGGCAAAACATTGAGATGCGTGGTTTTTAAATTCTAGTAAATCCAAAACTCGTCTGAAATTCATGAAAGTTGGCATGCTATCATGGAGCGGCATCAACATGCCGTGGTACAAATTTTGTCCCATTTGGGGTAGGTTTGGGTATATGCTTCTCACAAACCGGAGCTTCTCACAACAAGCATGATGGTTTTCGGTAGGGAACGTCCCACCTTTGGGGACGAAACGATATCCATTGCCTCTTATTGCTTTCAAATTTTTTCTCGTGTCAACATAGAACAACTTGAGTGTTGTGTGAATTTTTGTGATTTTTCGGGGTTCATTTGGACATTTTTATGCATTTACTGAGTTTCTAATGCATTTATGCGCATAATTCAAATTTGAACTACATGCACATGCTCCAGTGCATATAAATTGGTTGAAAAATCAAATCTGTGTCCTTGGGTGCATGCTTAGGTCCCATGCAAGAAATGGGAATGAATTTCAAACACCAGGGCACCGTTGATTGCCGGCAAAACATTGAGATGCCTGGTTTTTAAATTCTAGTAAATCCAAAACTCGTCTGAAATTCATGAAACTTGGCATGCTATCATGGAGCGGCATCAACATGCCGTGGTACAAATTTTGTCCCATTTGGGGCAGGTTTGGGTATATGCTTCTCACAAACCGGAGCTTCTCACAACAAGCATGATGGTTTTCGGTAGGGAACGTCCCACCTTTGGGGACGGAACGATACACTACAAAAAAATACACTTCCGTGATGATACGTGTTTGTCACAGTAGGTCGCATTTTTTGTCATGCATGTACATCAATGACAAATTTATGACAGAATCAAGATAGTCATACCTGTGCTGTCGTAGAAGTGTTCCATGACATTACCAAAATTATAATCACGGAAGTGTCCACTTCCATGACGATAAATCGCGCGTCACAGAAGTGCTTTCGTCAAGGGTGACCGACACGTGGCATCCACCGTAACGGAACGCCGTTAAGCTACCGGGTCGGGTTTTGGATCCGATAACCCGTTAACAGCCCCGACCAATGGGGATTTCCACGTGTAAAATCATCATTGGCTGGAGGAGACACGTGTCAGGTCCGCGTTGGCATATGGGTCACTCATCCAATGGGCGAGACGCGCCTATGATATGTTGACACGTGGACCGGCCCATCAAGTTTAAATGGGCCGGCCCAACTGAAGGCCCACAAGATTTTGCGGACCATAATGGGCCGGCCCAGCTAAAGGCCCACGAGATTTTGCGGACCATAATGGGCTGGCCCAGCTAAAGGCCCAGAAGATTTTGCGGGCCATAATGGGCCGGCCCAGGTAAAGGCCCACAAGATTTTTGTGTGCCATAATGGGCCGGCCCAGGTAAAGGCCCACAAGATTCTTGCGGATCATAATGGGCCGGCCCAGCTAAAGGCCCACGAGATTTCGCCGACATTAATGGGCCGGCCCAGCTGTAGGCCCACAAGATTTTGAGGACCCTAGTAGGCCGGCCCATTAACTGGCTGCCATGTTTTGGGCCAAATGCCGGCCCATATTTGATCCGGTCCATTAATGGCCTGCCACGCTCCGGGCCTAATAGTGGCCCATATGAGATCCGGCCCGTTAAAAGCCTACCACGTTCTGGGCCAAATTACGGCCCAGATCAGGTCCGGCCCTTTAAGAGGCTTTGGGCTCAATTATGGCCCATATCAGATTCGGCCCGTCAACTGGACACTATGCTTTTGGGCCCACTTGCTAAAGGCCCACTTAGTAATTCGGCCTGATATTAGTTTTGGCCTGTTAAGGGCCCGTTTAACATTTCGGCCCTATATTAATTTCGGCCTGTTAAAAGCCCGTCATATAGTTGGGCCTAACTACGGCCCGGTTTGCATCCGGCCTGCTCGCAGCCGATATCTGATTGGGCCAAACAAGGACCGAGACAATTTTGGCCTGTTAAAAGCCCGTGATTTGATTCGCACAATCATGGGCCGGGGTTCATTTCGGGCTGCTGCCGGCCCGTGAGCTGTTCGGCACGTTTCAGGCCCAACCTACATCGTGATTGCATGACGGCCCGATTATGTACCGTAATTTTACGGTTTGGCCGGTTTACTGCGAAGACAGGATATATATACAGTAAAATAACTGCAGCATCGTGAATAAGAAAAAACCTAGACTATACAATAAAGAAATTACGGCATATTACATCCACTGGGCATCAAAGTTCGCCACTATGATAATAAAGCACAAGCAGACAGCAGATTACATACACTGGGCATCAAAGATCGCCACCAGTGCAAATAAACACGCCGACAAAATAATATACAAAACCGACAGCACTTCAATAGAGTTCAAGAAAGGTTAGCCCTGCTGGGGAGCTGCAGCGCAAGCAGCTGAGCAAGATGATGAGACTGCGCTTGTTCAACACTTATATCTTCCTCACTCTGAAAGATAAACAAGCAGACAGATGACAGGTTTTGCACATAAAAGTATCAGTGCTGACAATTCATCACATTTCTTACTGACGAATAAAGTGACACAGTTTAAAATTGCATTAACACAATATGGTATTGTTCAGGTCAAGACATGGCAGGAAATGACATTGTGAAGGAGTTGGCAGCTTCACGACACCACTGGATTACAGATCAAGAACTCATAAGTATCAATGGTTAGTGTGCTGTCAATTTATACCATTTCAGATTGGCAAATAAAGAGACGGTTTAAATAATAGTAGAATGATATGACATTGTTCATAGTTAAGACATTGCAGAATATGACATTGTGCTGTAGTGGGTAGGTTCACCACACCACTGGATTACGGATGAAGAACAGAAGCATACATGCAGTGCAAAAGAAGATCACTTGCTCTGTATAGTTTAATTTACATGGTATGAAGAAGGAACTTGGTTGTACAACTGAAAACTTAAATTGAGAAAGGACAAACTTTTGTTTATGAACTACATAATAAACTTTAAACAAGCAATTTGATGCAAACACCAAAAATAAACAGCTGTTGCAGTCATGCCTAACCAAATATATACAACAAAGTTTGAAGGCTTGAGATGGACAAACTTACATTATTGGTGAAGACAGGCTCTATAAAGGCCTTGTCCATGCTGATGGGGGGGGGCAATTCAAGAAGTTTACCACAGAATCTTCTTCAAAAGCATTGCCTTTATTCTACATTTTGTTAAGAGTAAATATAGATGTGATAATATACGAAAAAATGGAGAATATTTAAGATAAGATGAAGAGTGATGCTACATAACCAAGTAGCTATAAATGTAAGTGCAGCGATACAGGCAAAAGGTACAGCCAAGAGCAATGCACAGCTAAACTTCTTCAGTACCAACCTTATGGTAAGAGTAAATATAGATCTGATGTGTAGAAAATGGAGGGCAAAGGAAAATAAGCTGCAGAGTGATGGTACATGAACAACTACCTGTCATTATAAGTACACTGATAAAGGACAGCATGTACTTACAAGAACAATGCAGAGCTAAAAAAACATTGGCATTGGATATATTCTACACTAATGTAACCATTCATACAGATCAGATAATTTGGAGCGAACAATTGATAAGCAAGCTATCATGCATACTGCTGTCACATAATGAACCAGGTATGTATGCAAGTACAGTGATACAGGACAACAGGTACTAACAAGAGCAAAGCAGCGGGCAGCATATTTGCGATATCCTGTCGTTCTTGTCAAACCGGAATTCTTCTTCGAGCAGATTTCCTGCAAAAAAGATCCGTAAGGCACATGCGGAAAAGTAGAAGTTCAAATTGTCATGTGATTTCATAGACAGTACCTCATCCTGGGAACGAGACCAGTGCATAACAAGGTTTTTCCATTCAATGTCTTCTAAATTTAGCACAGGAGACTTCACCGGAAATTCGTTTATAGACTTGCCATCAAAGTGTGATTTCCTCAGGTAACACCGATACTGCTGCAATGCTTCCTTGAAAAGCACAAGCAAGCTTTGCTCGTCATGACTATCCAGATTGACCCTCGCCTAGTTACAACAATGTAATGTAAATCATTGATGTGTTCAATCAGCAGAAAACAGGAAAATAATAACCATGAATAATAGCACTTACACGTAAGTTGGACAGGAAGATGTGAAAATGGTGTTTGTCTTCACAATAATCTTCCCATGATGGGAATATATGCACGTAGTCCCTAACAACATTGAAAGCATTGTCTTTTAAACTGGGAATAAATGGAATGGGGTTCCAATCTGCAGGAATTGGCCGTCTCTGCAGTTGGGATAGGTCTTCGGCCGGTGGACTTGCTGTACTTTTTGCTGGAGTGGGATTTTTCTGTGGTACAGCTGGTGCTATGGCAAATGAAATCGGTATACCTTTTGCTGGAGTGCAGGTCCTGTGTGGTGGGGCTAGTGGTGTGGCCAGTGAAGTATGGGTACAGTCTGCTGGAGTCGGTCCTACGTTTTGTGTCACTGGTTGTACAGCCAATATAAGTGGGGTGCTGTCTGATTTCTCCGGCACCACCACGTTTTTCAAGGACTTTGCTGGTGCTCCTTCAGGTTCGGCAATCACCCTCTTCCTTTTTGATGTCTGATGCACAAGAACAACATTTGAGTGGAAAAACATGGTATGATGACAGATGGAATATGTATTGATAATGGATGGGCATGGCATCTCGACATATATGATGAGTAAACTAAGCAGATGGCGGTGCAACAAAGTAGAAGAAATGCAAGACAACATATGCAAGATACCCGCAATCAATAAAACATTGCCAAATTAGAACAGGCACCTTGATGGGTGAACAGGACAGGCCATCTGCCTTTGACTCCTCGAGGTTAGAATAGTCATTAGGATCATATTCTGAACAAGAATCAACAGGTGGGGAGCGTATGAGTTTCATTGCATCCAGAATGGCACTCAATGCCTTGGTGCCAATTTTGTAAGTCATTGCAGTGTTTAGCTTCAAGAGTGGACTGCTGCTAGTGCGACACAAAGCAGCTACACAGATCATAGTGTAGATATAACGGGAAAACCTTAAGCATCAGAGTAAAATCAGCAAAGTGGAACTTGCTGGAATATATGTGCTAGTATTGCCGGTATGGCTAGAAAGTCTTCGGATACCAGCTCTCTTCAAGTGAAGGTGCGGTACTGTTAATATCAGTGTAACTCTCAAAGGCGACACAGCTCCCCGCATTTCCTTGCTATTCTTATAGGATTCAAGTGGGCAGGCCACTACAAATCCTATTCCTATGTTTACAAGATCCTACGAATCAAAGAGGCTCAAAGTGTCCATCACAACCGACCGTATAGACCTCTACACTGCAAATGTGCCTGCTCATCTTCATTACAAGGAACATACTGTACTACTATCATACTCCCTCCATTCCAAAATATGAGTCTTGGTAGAGATTTCCACTATGGATCACATACAGATGTATCCAAATGCATTTTAGAGTGTAGATTCACTCATTTTGCTCCATATGTAGTCCATGGTGGAATCTATACAAAGACTTGTATTTAGGAACGGAGAGAGTACATATTAAAGAAGAACGGAAGAGGAACGTGGTAAAGAAGAGCAAGCAGATTTTGGATAATAAAATGTTGGTTGCGCAGTGCCCACACATGATGAACCAGAGCGCATTAAGAATGCAACTCCCAGCTGTCTCTCGACCATTTCAGGCGGTTGGATGAAGATCCTATGTCTCCTAACCCTTCTTCTTCCTCGTCTCTGATTCTTCCCATACATAACACTGCACGGGCCGCCGGCCGGACCACCGGCCCCCACCGCCTGTGTTTCTCCGCCACCCCCACCCCCGCCCCAACCCCCACCCGCGTCGAGTTTTCTTCGTTCGGCGAGGCCCCACAACCACCCGAGCCCCTTCGATCGCACCGGCGAACTCCGGCGAGCTCTGAAAAATCGACTGACCCAATTTTGAAATTTAGTCTACTGTGATTTAACTAGTGTGGAATATAAAAGGGGAAAACCATAAGCATTGGGAGTATAGTGTTGAGCGTGCCATGGCAGATCTAAAGGTGGAAACCGGACAAAGGCAACTTCGCAACCAAGACAAGAAATCAGAGTAAAGCAGTGGCGATCTATTTTCTTGCTGCGATAAATAAGTTGAGCAGATACGAAAGAGTACCGCCTCTGGTGCGGCGCCGTGTACGCATCTGCTGAGAATTTGACGGTGCTGCGGTAGCGATGGCTGTCGGCGGCGTGGAAGCAGATCTAGGAGGGTAGACGGTGGCGGCGGGGCGCGGTGGACGAGGCGGTCATAGGAGCGGCGCCGGCAAGGTGGACGACCGCGGGGATGAAGCGAGAGGACGGGATGCAAGGATCCCGGTCCGAAGCCGTGGATGAGAGAGGTCGATCTCTTGTAATGGACGGCGGCATCGGGGTATCAGCTCCGGCATGGTGGAGGAGGACGGCGGTGGATGGGGCGGCGGACGGCGGCGGACGGAGGAGGGTGGGGTGGAGAGGGTGTTTTGGCGCCCACGGAGTACGAATGGGGAAAAGGGAGGTAGAGAGGAAGGGGGAACCATGTATTCAGGGCGCGCTTCTCTCAAATGCGAGGAAATTTACTAACTTAGCCCCCGTTTCAAATTTCTACTACATCACAGCAACATTAGTCGGTTGGGGATAGGACGGTAATCTCGCATACACCGAATATTTGCCGACGAGAGTTTGTTTTTGGCACCCACCGTGTATGAATATGAATCGGGGAGGGAGTCGATTTCGGCCGAGGACACACTGTGTTTTGGCGCCCACTGTGTATGAATCCGGGTGAGAGGCAGTTACATCACGTTTGGGTGAAATTACAAACCTACCCCTATCGAAACCTACAGAAATCCAGCAGATAGGCTTTGCGTGGCAGGGATAGGCAGTAGTGATTTCCATCTCGCAGATTTTGGTTTCGGGCGGTTACTGCGACTTTCCCCGCTTCGTTCAAATTTTGCAGAGTGCACGTTTACCATGCCAACTCAATTCGAATCCCGTTTGTATTCTATTTTTTTCTGGCGGGATCCATTTTCAATTGGAATTACATTCTATATACATCATTTTTTATATATACTTTTAAAGTCACAACACCATTTATACATAAATATGGTTTACAAATGGCATGATCTCAGATTCATAAGGTTGTATCCATCAATTTGGATTTTCAAATATTTGAAACCACTTTATGTTGAAATCCAATGTATGCATTCCTCGCTAACTGTCTCCAATTAATGTGTGTTTCATGCGGGTTTTTTTACTTCTCAAACATGTATAATGTGTTTCACACACGCAACATATAGTGTAATCCCGTTTAGACATTAATTGCATATAAACCATGCATTATTTGTAATTGAAGAATCTATGGATCACCAATATTGATAAACTATATAACATTACACGTGTGCCCAAATTCAAATGAATATGCAGGTTTGATACACCAATTTGCGTTATGATATTATCGATGTCGTGATCTCCAGTTTAAATATTTGAATCCCCTTTAATCCAGATATTCGTCTCATATAGCTATCAGTCGTGCTTATATAGGACTATCTCTCTGGACCTATACGCGTTCATCGTCTCTCAGGTATCTCTCGTGCTACCTGTATGTCGACAATGATCTTTTATCTTCGTAACACACTGACGGTACTCTCTCCCTCGACCTTCATCACTCTATCTCTCTCTAAGTATATCTCGCTCCCTGCTATGTGTCTCTAACTATGATTCTCCATGTGGAATCTCTTTCTCTCACACAAACACAAAACTTTGTCTCCCGGGGTCTCATTTCTCTCTACTATTCCCATGTGTGCTACTCGCACACCCCTCATACAGAGATGTCTTTCGCTCCTTAGATATGAGAACCTACGACTCTTCCTCTTCAATATCTCTTTCTCACACACAAACACAAACTCTGTCTCCCAGGGTCTCATATTTCTCCATTGTTCTCTTGTATGTCGCTCACACACACCCTCTCTCCCTAGAGATATCTTGCGTTCCCTTGTATGTCTCTCTAGCTATCACTCTCGTTGTGAAATATCTTTCTCTCTCGCAGACACAAAACTCCGTCTCTCTGGATCTCATTTCTCTCTAATATCTGTTTGTATGTGACTCACATGCACCCTCTCTCTATCTCTCTCACACTCACACACATAACCCAGCCTTCTGATCCACTCGACTCCTATCTCTAATGCACACTAGCTAGCATCTTTATCTTTCTATTTATCTGTTTCTTCATCAACCTTCTTTCTCGCCCTCACTCTTGATTTCTATCACGCACACTACATATGTTTCTCTCTACATGCAGTCAAGTGCCCTCTCACACACATATATAACTTCACCCTTTGAACCACCCGACGGTCATCTCCAACACCCAAACTAGCGGATGTCCCTCTAGCTAGCATCTCCATCTCTGTATCTATCTGTAGTTTCTCCGTCAACATTTCTTTCTCGCACGGAGTCTTGCTTCCTATCACCCACACTATATATGTCTCTCCATACATATGCATTTATAGGTTGGTCTCTTTTGCACAATCGTGGCGCCTCACTCCCTCTGCTCGCCATAAATGCATGCTCCAGCCCACGCCACTATCTCTTAAAGACAAAAACACATGCTCAATTGTCGGGCCTTCTTCCCTGCATTCTCACATGCATGCATATTGTCATACCGATCCCTCTCTCCCATGTCGTTGATCTTATGACTTATGTCTTCTTTCTTTTATCTCGATCATGCGCACGCGCACACACACACATCCCACGTATACATGTATACCTCTCACACATGCACGTTCAAGGTCTCTATGTCTCCATACGTAGTTAATTACCCTCAATCCTAACGCCACATCGAATCGTTCTTGTAACATCCCAAATTTTCAATTTGGAATGTTATACATAGATCATCATTTGCATATCATGTTTTGTGCATTTTGACAAATCCTCGATAAATCCTAAGCAACTCAAGGACCCTCGGAGAGAGTTGGGGATTTTCTTGAATTTTCTTATTTGATTTTCAAACGAGGATTGGGATTTTTAATTATTTTTCTCTCCGGAAAAATATTTCAATTTATAAATAAGCGAGAGGAGAAAATATGACTTCTCCAAAAACATTGAAATACTGGAGGAAAAATGTTAAAAACATTATTTGGAATTTATTGGATTTTATTTGCAATTTTTATTGCATTTAAAAATATGCATGTTTTCACAATATTTATTTTTGATTTTAAAAATGTTCACCCTATTCTAGATTTTCTAACTAGACGGGGAAAATTTATCTCGTATTTTTCTGATTTTTATTTATTTTTCTACGCAATATTTTTCGCGGAACATATTTTTTTTTAAAAAAATATATATATATACGCGCTTGCCCGACTGGGCCGAGGCCCAGCCGAAGCCAGGCCGGCCCGCCCGTGCTCTCCTTCTTCCCCACGCCGCCGGAGTCCGCCGGGAGCACGAAGCCACCGCCGCCTCGGGCTTTGCCCCTTCCCCAAGCCCTCTAGCCCCCCTCCTACCTATATATAGCCCCCCCTCCGTTTTCGCCGCCACCATCGCCGGAGAAGCCGCCGCCGCCGCCCCGCATCTAGCCACCCGCCGCCACCCGCCGTTCGCCTCGCCCCTC